>NC_092372.1:93365493-93665493 GCF_030028105.1 Mobula birostris | reverse complement strand
GCCACCAGTTCATTACATAACACTCAATCTAGTATAGCTGATCTCCTGGTAGGCTGAACGACAAACTGCTCTAAAAAGCCATCTTGTAGGCATTCAACAAACTCACTGTCTTGAGATCCATTACCAGCCTGATTTTCCCAATCGACCTTTTCTATTTCCTGTTGTAATCTGTGGTCTACATCCAGTGACTGTTGGGAAGCCTGTATATAACTGCCATCAGGGCCCTTTTACCCTTGCAGTTTCTTAACTCAACTCAAACATACTTTGTCACATCATTCTACTGATTGGATGTCATTTTTTTTTACCAGCACAACCACTCCTCCCCCTCTGCCTACCTTCCTATCCCTCTGATACAAAGTGTTACCTTGGACATTCAGCTCCCCACTACAACCACCCTTCAGCGATGATTTGGTGATGGGCACAACATCATACCTGAAAATCTGTAATAGTGCAGCAAGATCATCCACCTTATTTCTTATACTCCGTGTATTGAGATATAACACTTTACTGTTATTTGCTGCCCTTTTTGATTTTGCATTCCTAATGCACTGAAAATCACCCTGCTGGCTGCAATTTTGTCCTGTCATCTGCCTGCATGCTATCTTTGCTTTTTTTTTGCCAACCGTCCTATCCTGAGTCCCTTCCTTCCGGTCCTCACCTCCCGCCAAATTAGTTTAAACCCTCCCCAACTGCTTTAACAAACCTGCCCACGAGAATATTGGTCCCCCTTGGGTTCAGGTGCAACCTGTCCCTTTTGTACAGGTCATGTCTGCCCCAGAAGAGATCCCAATGATCTAAGAACCTGAAGAAGTCCTGCCTCCTGCACCAGCTTCTCAGCCATGCATAAATCTGCCAAATCATCCTGTTTCTACCCTCACTGGCGGCCGGTATAGGCAGCAATCCAGAAGTCACTACCTTGGAAGTCCTGCTTCTCAGCTTTCTACCTAGTTCTAAATTCTCCTTTCAGGACCTGTTTGCTTTTCCTTCCCATGTTATTGGTACCAATATGTACCAAGACATCTGGCTGCTCTCCCTCCCTGTCCAAAATGTTGTGGATGCGATCTGAGATGTCCCTAACACTGGCACCTGAGAGACAAGATACCACCCGGGTGTCTTTCACATCCACAGAGTCTCCTGTCTGCTTCCCTGACTATTGAGTCCCCTATCACTACCACTCCCCTCTTCTCCCTCCTTCCCTTCTGCACCAAGGAACTATATTCAGTGCCAGTAACCCGGTCTCCATAGCATTCCCCTGGGAGCCCATTCCCTACAACAGTATCCAAAGTGGTATACTTATTTTTGAGGGGAATGGCCATAGGGGTGCTCTGTGCTAACTGATTATTCACATTTCCATTTGTCCTGTCAGTCACTCAGCTACTCACCTTCTATAGGGTGACTATTTCCCTGTAACTGATTGATTATCTCCTCACTCTTCCGTACAAGCTGAAAGTCATCCAGCTGCTGCTTCAGATCCCTAACACGGTCTTCAAGCAGCCAGATGCACTTCACGCAGATGTAGTTCTCTGGGAGATTCCGGTTCTCTCAGGACTCCAACATCGGCATGAAGAACACGCAATAGCCATTTACTAACTAGGTACGCCAAGAGGTAAAAAAGGGAACATTACAAAAACCTACGTAGAGCCACCACCGCCTCCGAGCCGAAGCCCCTTTTGAACCAAAGCCTGATGCTCCTACTCTCACAATTAGCCTACTCCCAACTATGGCTGTCCCGCTTGTCCCTTTTAGTACTTTTATTTAGTTCACTGTGCTTTGCTCCCACCGCTGACCGGGCTCCCGGAATCCTGAAAGCCTGCGAAGCTTTCCTTTTAAACAAGCGTCGCCGACCTGCGAGAAACCTCGTTACCGTGCTCTGTTTCCATTGCTGATTGGGCCTCCGAAATTCCGAAAGGCTGTGAAGGTCTCCTTTTAAACAAGCGTCGCCGACCTGTGAGAAACCTCGTCACCGTGCTCTGTTCCCGCTGCTGACTGGGCCTCCGGACTGTCCTCTTATTCCTCTAAATTCTAGAAAATATTGTCTCACTTTATGATTAAACCCATCAGACCCAGAGCAAGTCTGATGAATCTTCTATACTAAGTACATCTTTTCATAGGTAAGGAGGCCAAGAACATGCATTGTAATTAGACTGTGATCATAATGACACTCAATACAACTGCGGTAGGCTATTTTATACCTGCCTTCAGATACCTGCTCTTTAAGCATCAACCCAACCCAATTTTTCACATTTAATAAATGCTGTTTTCTGTTGTTGCACGAAAGTGGTAACTTCGCAATTTTCACATTGAATTCCATCTGCCATTTTTTTGTCCACATGCTTGTCTATATGCCATTGAGGCTACTTTACATCCTCCTGTATATGCAGAATTCCTCCTATTTTACTTTGAAATATTTGGTCCCCTTGGCGAATTTGATTGGACTGTGAAAAGCTGGGGTAAAAGCACTGATTTCCTTCACTATCCCACTGCGAACAATCCATCAATCTTATTACCAGTTCTCATTCCAAATCATTGCCTCTATTTCCATGTGCTCTAATCATTGTTAAACAACTTCTTTCATAGAATTTTATCAAATCTAGATACACCACATCCACTGGTTTCCCCTGTTATTTTACTCATCGCATCCTCTAAGAACTCCATTCGAACAATCAAACATGAGAGTCCTTTTATAAATCCACGGTGGCTTTGCTCAGTTCTGTTACTTCTGTAATGTTTCATTACATACAGTATTTCATTATAGATTTTCTACCACTAATGTTAATTTAACAGGTCTGTAGTTACCAAATTTGTGTTTCTTCTGAATTAGTGGGATCACTCTGCAATCTACAGGATCAATTCTGGAGTCTGTACAATTTTGAAAGATGATAGCTAGAGTCTCCCGGAGGCGTTTCTTCCAAAACTCTGGAATGTACAGAATATCATTCCTTGGCATTTATTAACTTCAAAGCTCATCAACTTGACCAACACTTGGTTTCCTCTATTCTTCATTCTCATTGGGTCCTTAAGGTACGACAGAAAGAAACTGCTAGTTTTCCTGATCTTCAACTACTGAACTCTAAAGTCCAGCCTCAAAGAGGATCACAACCTTATCATGGTTTGGAGGCTTGCGTGCCTCAATGACCCAGAGAGTATACTGGCTGGAGTCAGGGCTTTATGCTTTGGCTGTTGGTAGGGTCAAACAGGTCAAAGGGTAGAAGACAGACTAAGATTGGTCCACTAGTCCTCCACATTTGGGGGTTCAGCTTAGAGCTGACAACCCTGATTGGTAAAACAAAATATTTGTGGAAACAGCAAGGATGAATCCTCCTACATCTGAGTGTGACGATGTTCCGGAATCTGTATCCTGGACTTGCATGACTGACAGTAAAATCCGAGAGAGGAAGCTACTGACATGATTGAAGGAAGCCGCAACACTGCCAGAAATGGAGGACCTTTGTTGCTGCCCTAGACACCAGCGGTATAGCGGGCATTTCAGTTTTTAAAAAAGTCCAAAGACGTACCAGGTAGGTTATTTGGTCATTGTAAATTGTCTGATGATTTGGTTGGGGTTAATCAGGATTATGGGGTTTTTGGGGGTGTGGCTTGAAAGGCCAAAAGGGCCTACTCTGCACTATGTCATAAATAAATAGTGCACCCAATCCTCGCACCTGCTGCTATTTCTGGCAGCTTCTACAAACCACTGCTGGATTTACTGTTGCTTTTAATTTTTCTTGTTGGTCACTCATGAATTGCTTTCCCTGTTGGGTAATGAAGGAAAGTGGCTCAGATATGATCATACTGTTTAATGAAGCAGGCAAGTGTGCTGACTGGTGCTGTCCTCATATTCTTGTGACCTGTGCTGCTGTTTATCACTGCATGGTATTCTTAAAGAAAATCTGAAGAACCGAAATAGCTCAGATCAGCATGGTAATAACTGTAGAGCATTTTCACAATCAGAATCGGGTTTACGGTCACTGACATATGTTGTGAAATTTGTTTCATGGCAGCAGTACAATACATAATAAAAGGAAGGCTATTATTGCATTGTAGGCAACACAGAAAGTACAGGAGGCTAATTCCTATGATGAGAAGTTGCTGTGAAGAAACATTGAGCAGATTGGGCCAGTGCTCAAGAAAGTATAGAGAATTCAGAAATGGCCATTTTGAAATGGTAAGATTCTGAGGAGAATTGATGGTGATCTTGTTTTTTTTTTCCTAACAAGGCTATTTAGAACTGGGAGGGGTCATTTTTTTTTTTAGGATTGTCCTTTAAGATGAAGAGGATTGTCTTCTCTGAGGGAACTGATGCTTAACTAAGAAAAATGTGGAGGTGAATTTATTGAATGTATTGCAGGTGGAGGCTCACAGTTATGAGTGTGGGGGAGAGAAGGTGGAAAATAATGTTGGCTGTGTTTAGTTTGGCCATTACCCTATTAATGGCGGAGCAGTTATGAGAAGACAGTTGACCTATTTCTTGTATTTTGATTACTTATGCAGGTAAACGCCAGTTTTTCCAAAAGAAAAATCAGTAGTATAATAGCATTTTTGTTTGTAAATCATCATTCATGATGGTTTGGGAGATCCTCTAGATCCTGCAGTAAAGTACTGCAGTGAACTTTGTTCTCTACGCTATCCTGTAAATTAATTGCCCTACATGTGTCAAGAATGCCTACTCCTAATGTTTAAAATAGCCTGAATTTTGGAAGTAGTCCAGTAAATCATAAATGGGTTATCAGTAATTCCACTTCCATGCTTTCTGAAATTTTAGGGTTGGTTTTATTAGGAAAACTATGCGAATGTTTTTAAGCTTTCTTGACTGTTTCTTTTTAATGACAATTGTGGCAGTAGTTTATTTTTAAATAAGTCAAGATATGATGGAGCATATTTGAATATGTCATTTACTGAATACGATCTTTTTAAGGTGTATTGCATTTATATTGTCTTTTTACTTATGTGAAATTAGTTGTTTTGATGGATCTGTCATTCTCTGTCTTTCATACCCATTTATTCTAATTTGACGATTTCTCCAGAATAAGTTCAGTTATAAATGGTGATTATCAATCAAGTGGGGCATTCAAGAGAAACTTTCTTGCCCAAGATGAGCATGCTGAACCAAAAATAGTTGAGGCTTTGATATATTTAGGGAGACAGGAGGAAGCTTGAGTGGAAACTCCAGCAGAACAACATGAGAGAGGTCTGGAGGGGGATGAGGACCATCACTGGGTTTCGGCAAACTAGCAACAGAGGAGCTGAAGACAGTGTGGACAGGGCCAACGAACTTAACCTGTTCTTTAACAGATTTGACATTGTGACCCCTGCCCATCCCCCACATGAGCCATCTGTTGTCGGCCCCCAACCAACACATATTCCACTCTCCCCTCCTACCCCTCCTCACAGTCCCCCCCCCCGCTCTCATGACTATACCCCTCCCCCACACGAAACCACCATGGTGGGCTTCACGGCTGAACAGGTGAGAAGACAGCTGAAACGTCTCAACCCAAGCAAGGCTGCAGGACCGGATGGTGTCAGTACCAGAGTGCTCAAAGCCTGTGTCCCTCAGCTATGTGGAGTACTTCGCCATGTATTCAACATGAGCCTGAGGCTCCGGAGGGTTCCTGAGCTGTGGAAGACGTCCTGCCTCGTCCCTGTGCCGAAGACGCCGTGCCCCAGCGGCCTCAATGACTACAGACCGATGGCATTGATCTCCCACATCATGAAGACCCTGGAGAGACTTGTTCTGGAGCTGCTCCGGCCTATGGTCAGGCCACACTTAGATCCCCTCCAGTTTGCCTACCAGCCCCGACTAGGAGTTGAGGATGCCATCGTCTACCTGCTGAACCGTGTCTACGCCCACCTGGACAAGCCAGCGAGCACTGTGAGGGTCATGTTTTTTGACTTCTCCAGTGCGTTCAACACCATCCGCCATGTTCTGCTAGGGGAGAAGCTGACAGCAATGCAGGTGGATGCTTCCCTGGTATCATGAATTCTTGATTACCTGACTGGCAGACCACAGTACGTGTGCTTGCAACACTGTGTGTCCGACAGAGTGATCAGCAGCACTGGGGCTCCACAGGGGACTGTCTTGTCTCCCTTTCTCTTCACCATTTACACCTCGGACTTCAACTATTGCACAGAGTCTTGTCATCTTCAGAAGTTTTCTGATGACTCTGCCATAGTTGGATGCATCAGCAAGGGAGATGAGGTTGAGTACAGGGCTATGGTAGGAAACTTTGTCACATGGTGTGAGCAGAATTAACTGCAGCTTAATGTGAAAAAGACTAAGGAGTTGGTGGTAGACCTGAGGAGAGCTGAGGTACCGGTGACCCCTGTTTCCATCCAGGGGGTCAGTGTGGACATGGTGGAGGATTACAAATACCTGGGGATACGAATTGATAATAAACTGGACTGGTCAAAGAACACTGAAGCTGTCTACAAGAAGGGTCAGAGCCGTCTCTATTTCCTGAGGAAACTGAGGTCATTTAACATCTGCCGGACGATGCTGAGGATGTTTTAAGAGTCTGTGGTGGCCAGTGCTATCATGTTTGCTGTTGTGTGCTGGGGCAGCAGGCTGAGGGTAGCAGATACCAACAGAATCACCAAACTCATTCGTAAGCCCAGTGATGTTGTGGGGATGGAACTGGACTCTCTGATGGTGGTGTCTGAAAAGAGGATGCTGTCTAAGTTGCATGCCATCTTGGTCAATGTCTCCCGTCCACTACATAATGTACTGGGTGGGCACAGGAGTACATTCAGCCAGAGACTCATTCCACTGAGATGCAACACAGAGTGTCATAGGAAGTCATTCCTGCCTGTGGCCATCAAACTTTACAACTCCTCCCTTGGAGGGTCAGACACCCTGAGCCAATAGGCTGGTCCTGGATTTATTTCATAATTTACTGGCATAATTTACATATTACTATTTAACTATTTATGCTTCTATTACTATTTATTATTTATGGTGCAACTGTAATGAAAACCAATTTCCCCTGGGATCAATAAAGTATGACGACTACTACTACTACTACTAAGTTTGTGAGAGAGGAAGCTAAAGGATAAAATGATAGCAAGTAAAGCTAAATTTTAGAGCATAAACCAGTTAGATCAAATTGTTATTCCTGTGCTGTAAAGGTAATTTGTTTCACCTTTCCTACCTACATGTTTTTTCATTATGTCTCAGTCATTTTGTATTTCTATGTTTTTTCTGTTTAACTAATTTCATTCAATTAACATAAGGCATTTCAATTTACTAAAGTGAGTTTTGGGCTAATCCTCTCTGTCCTCTAGACCTTGACATGTCTCTGTCCTTCCTTTGCCTCTATAGATGTGAAGTGGGTTTCCTGAGTTCATCTACTAGGTGCTGCCCTTTTCTGTGTAATTGATAAGTAACTGTGGCTGTGATTGAGGGATTGGTGGGACTTGTGGTGCCGTGTCCATGGCAATGTGCCTCCTTCACACTAGTAGGTAACAAAACATGCACTACCCTTAACTTTCCGTAGTAGTTCTGGCACTATAGCGAGTCTTGGCTCTGACTTAACTTTTGGAATGCTTCCTCAAACAATGGCTACATTTGGATGAGCAACACACACAAAAGTTGCTGGTGAACGCAGCAGGCCAGGCAGCATCCATAGGAAGAGGTACATTCGACGTTTCGGGCCGAGACCCTTCGTCAGGACGAACTGAAAGAAGAGCTAGTAAGAGATTTGAAAGTGGGAGGGGGAGATCCAAAATGATAGGAGAAGACAGGAGGGGGAGGAGTGGAACCAAGAGCTGGACAGTTGATTGGCAAAAGGGATGAGAGGATCATGGGATGGGAGGCCTAGGGAGAAAGAAAGGGGGAGGGGGAAGCCCAGAGGATGGGCAATAACGGATGGGGTATGAGGGGGAGGTGGGGCATTAACAGAAGTTAGAGAAGTCAGTGTTCATGCCATCAGGTTGGAGGCTACCCAGACGGAATTTGGATGAAATAGCTTTTTGCAGGACTCCAGGTGAAGTGATAAGTGGGTTCGCAATTGAAATGATCATATCCAGGCATAAATAAGCTCTAACGTATCTCCAAGACACTTCATCTGGAGAGGATATCAAGGTGAGGTCCTGTGCCTTCAAATGAGGAATTCTGTCTTTTTTTTTCTGGATTACTTTATTGAAAAGTGAAAAATAAATTAAACTGGGGTTACTTGAATAAACAATGGATTTGCATTTGTCGGTGAGGTACACTCTGTAGTTCTGGCAGTTGAAAGAGCAAATTAGAATGACTTGTCATTTGAATTCTTGCTCCTTTACTGTGGGGTAATGCTTTGGCATTCGGTGCCCTGATGCATGGTCTTGGCCCAAAACAGAGACCATTCCACTTCTTCCACAGATGCTGTCCGACCTCCTGAATTTCTCCAGAAATTTGTTTTGTTCCAGATTCCAGCATTTGCAATCTCTTGTGTCTCTCTTTGACAATGACTAGGTGCTTTTACATGCCCAAGTTGGAAATTAATGACTTCTGCTGCAAAAAAGAAAAAAATTGGCAAACACTGGCTCAAGGGAAGTTTATATTAATGAAACTGCAGCACAGTACCACTGCAATCTTTTTATGACAAACTAGGTTTCATTCTAGGGGTCGTAAATAATATGCTGTGTTATTTAGTAGCAGGTCTTTGTAATAGAACTATATTCATTTCATCCCTGAAGGGTAATGCACTTGGTATAACTTGGCTGTTTTAATAAAAAGTCCACTGTTTCTCATAAACAGTGACCTTGTAATAAAATGAGATATTTGAAATGCATAATTTGTGTGAAAGGTTGTGAAGTGAAATTTAATGAACCACCAATAAAATTAGTTCAAAATTTCTTAGTTTTTAGAATTCCCTAATTGTTAAAAATATCATTCATAAACTGGAAAGCCGAACACCTTGAGAAGTTGTAATAATAGTGTCTATTGTGTATTGCTGGAATAATGTGCGTTGTTAAAAATCTGTCTTTATAATTCATTTTAAAGATCTGGGTATTGCCCTTGACAAAGTGGTGGTAAAATATCTTCTTGAATTACTGCAGTCTTCCTAGTGAGCTTGCACAGTGCTTTTGGTTAGGGATTCCAGGATTTTGAACCTGCAAAATATTTCCAAGTCAGAATTGTATGTGACTTAGAGCAGAACCTGCAGAATATGGCATTCCCATACATGTACCCATGTCCTTCAAGATATTATACTGCAAGACATTTTTAGCAGTTATATACACTATTTAAAGCTGGCTTTACTGAAACTTTTCAAACCAATTTATGTCATCCTTTTCCACATTCTGTAGTTGCTTGAGATAAAAAAAAATCTCCAATTTATCTGATTGTAATGGGTTTCAACTGTTCCAACCAGATCCCCACCCAGCTCATGGTAATAAACCAACAAGTTGGGCACCACGGTAGGGTAGTGATTGGTGCAACACTATTATGGCTTGGGGCTTCGGATTTCAGACTTTAATCCTGCTGTTCTCTGTAAGGAATCTCTGTATGTCCTCCCAGTGTAATGTTTCCTCTGTAAGGAATCTCTCTGTCCTGCCAGTGTAATGTTTCCTCTGCAAGGAATCTCTGTACGTCCTCCCAGTGTAATGTTTCCTCTGTAAGGAATCTCTGTACGTCCTCCCAGTGTAATGTTTCCTCTGTAAGGAATCTCTGTATGTCGTCCCAGTGTAATGTGTGGTTTTCTCCCACAGTCCAGAGACGCATCGATGGGTTAATTGGCCATTGTAATGGCCTGTGGTTAGGTTAGGGTTAAATCAGGGTTGTCGGGGGTTGCTGGACAGGGCAGCTCGAAGGACCAGAAGGGCCTATTTCGTACTGTAACTAATCTTGTTATTAAAAATCACACAGCTCTATTATGAGGAAATGTTTGATTTGTAGAATGGTTACCAGAAAAACCTCATAAAACTAATTCTGCTGAAGGCCTAATACTGTTTATGACATTAAAACTGAATTGCCCTTTTATGTTTATTGTACAGAAATATTTGAGATGACATTCTTCACAGTTTTAGGTGCAGTACTATGCAGCTGTGTTATTGAAATTATATTCTGACACAGAAGACTTAATCTATCTAACGTGCAACATTGATGTGAGTATAATATGTAATTGTAAATTAATCTGTAAAGACATCCCAACAAGAGACAAGTTTAAGGTGAGGCTTGTGGCTCCATTGAGGAATTCCCTTGCCCTTGCTTTGAATTGGTCCAATACACTATAGTAGCTGCAGCCTTCTGGTTAAATAGGAAACTAGGTTTGAGTTGCTTGAATAAACAGGAAAAAAAAACAAGAAAATCTGTTTTGGAACCAGATTTGTTTGGTATTGGATTTCAGTCAATTAATTAATAGACAACCCGGTGACCCATTGGGGCACCCTTTGAGAGAAAGTTAGTGCAGTCTGATGTAATGTGCTATGGAAATTAAAGAAGAGAAACTTAGTTTATTAAAGAAGAAAGGCGCATAGCAAGACAAATATAGCTCCTCCTCATTTAACGAAGGACACTTTTGATGACAACATTTCTGGTTGATCTGCCACCCTTCAAGAATACTCTAACGTTTTCATTTCCTTTTCCCCGGCCAGATACAGCTGACCATGCTGGAATACTGGTTTGGCCTTGCGCCTTATGTATAGTCATAGCAAAGCGTGACTGTATCAGGATCTGGCTCTACTGAAGAGGGACATCCTCCCCTTTTGATAAACTGAGAGTAATTCTTGGGATCATGACAATGTCATTTTTGAACGCACCAATGTTTATCTTTGCTACGATGAGATTGTCGTGCAGTTCCTCCACCATCATTCGCGTTCCATTGCAAAGCCTTGGTGGATCCAAGTTCCTCATTGAAATGATGAGATGCCATGATCTTGTTTCAGGTTCAGTGCTGTTCAGTATAATGATAGCGACTTCATCGGCAGTTGTTGTCATTCTGGAGACGCGCAGCTCTTTCATCTTTTGTTTCTTCATCTTCATACTTTATACTTTATTGTCGCCAAACAATTGATACTAGAACGTACAATCATCACAGTGAAATTTGATTCTGCGATTCCCACTCCCTGGATTACAAATATTAAATATTAAAAATATTTAAAATAGTAAAATTAGTAAATATTAAAAACTTAAATTATAAATCATAAATAGAAAATAGAAAAATGGAAAGTAAGGTAGTGCAAAAAAACCGAGAGCCAAGTCCGGATATTTGGAGGGTACGGCCCAGATCTGGGTCAGGATCCGTTCAGCAGTCTCATCACAGTTGGAAAGAAGCTGTTCCCAAACCTGACCGTATGAGTCTTCAAGCTCCTTAGCCTTCTCCCAGAGGGAAGAGGGACGAAAAGTGTGCTGACTGGGTGGATCGTGTCCTTGATTATCCTGGCAGCACTGCTCCGACAGCGTGTGGTGTAAACTGAGTCCAAGGACGGAAGATTGGTTTGTGTGATATGCTGTGCCGTGTTCACGATCTTCTGCAGCTTCTTTCGGTCTTGGACAGGACAACTTCCATACCAGGTTGTGATGCACCCTAGAAGAATGTTTTCTAAGGTGCATCTATAAAAATTAGTGAGAGTTTTAGGGGACAGGCCAAATTTCTTTAGTTTTCTCAGGAAGTAAAGGCGCTGGTGGGCCTTCTTGGCAGTGAACTCTGCTTGGTTGGACCAAGTCAGGTCATTTGTGATATTGACCCCGAGGAACTTAAAGCTTTTGACCTGTTCCACTTGCGCACCACTGATGTGAATTGGGTTATGCGGTCCGCTACTCCTTCTGAAGTCAACAACCAATTCCTTGGTCTTGCTGACGTTGAGGGATAGGTTATTGTCTTTGCACCATGCCACCAGATTCTTAATTTCCTCTCTGTATTCAAACTCATAATACCCGAGATATGGCCTACAGTTGTTGTGTCATCAGCAAACTTATATATTGAGTTTGATGGAAACTTGGCTACACAATCATGGGTGTACAGTGAGTACAGCAGGGGGCTGAGTACACAGCCTTGTGGGGCACCAGTGCTCAGAGTGATTGTAGAGGAGAGCTTGTCTCCTATTTTTACAGCCTGGTTCCTGTCTGTGAGGAAGTTGAAGATCCAGCTGCAGACCTGAGTGCTGACGCCCAGGTTCCGGAGCTTAGGAATCAGTTTATTTGGAATGATGGTATTAAAGGCAGAGCTGTAGTCAATGAAAGGGAGCCTTACGTATGCGTCTTTATTCTCAAGATGTTCTAAGGAGGAATGTAGGGCCAGAGAGATGGCATCTGCTGTTGACCTGTTGCTCCGGTAGGTGAATTGCAAAGCGTTGAGGTTGACCGGTAGGCTGTGATTGATGTGTGCCATAACCAATCTCTTGAAGCACATCATAGCAATTGATGTCAGAGCCACAGGTTGATAGTCATTCAGGCATGCCACCTTGCTCTTCTTCAGCACTGGGATTATTGTTGCCTTCTTAAAACATGAGGGGATCTTAGATTGAAGCAAGGAGCAGTTGAAGATGTCAGCAAACACTCTAGCTAGCTCACTTTCACAGGCCCAGAGAACCCGTCCTGGGACGCCATCTGGGCCCGTCGCCTTCCTTGGATTTATCTTCAGGAAGGCCCTTCTAACGTCCTCCTCGGTGACGATGAATCTCGATGCCACCAGGTCCGGTTCATCCGGAGGGAGCAGAATGCTCCTCTTCTGTTCGAATCTTGAGTAGAATACGTTAAGTTTGTCAGGAAGAGAAGCACCACAGTTATTGATATTTCCAGCCTTTTCTTTGCGCCCAGTGATCTCATTTAGACCCTGCCATAGTCTACTGGCATCCCTTTGGTTAGCCTGGGCTTCCAACTTGGCTCGATATTGCCTCTTGGCGCCCTTAATGGCTTTCCAGAGTTCATGCCTGGATTCCGTGTAGTGACTGGTATCCCCGGACCTAAAAGCCGCAGCTCTAGCCTTTAAAAGGGACTTGACCTCATAATTCATCCAAGGTTTCCGGTTGGGGAATACCTGGATCATCTTGCGAGACACACAGTCCTCCGTGCATTTCCAAATAAAGTCCATGACAGCTGAGGCATACTCATCGAGGTTAGCTGCCGAGTCCTTGAATACCAACCAGTCCACCGATTCAAAGCAGTCACGGAGGACCTCATCCGTTTCCTCCGTCCAACGCGACACTACTTTTGACACTGTGACCTCCTGTTTCAGTTTCTGATTGTAAGCCGGGAGGAGGAGTACGGCCTGATGGTCCGATTTTCCGAAGTGAGGTCGTGGGATGGAACGGTAGGCATCCTTGACTGCTGTGTAGTAGTGGTCAAGTATATTCGGGCCTCTAGTGGGGCAGGAGACATGTTGGTATAACTTTGGCAGCGCCTTTCTGAGGTTGACCTGGTAAAAGTCCCTGGCTGTAATGAACAAAGCCTCCGGATACTTGGTCTCAAGTTCACTAATGCTGGCATACAGTATGTTCAGAGCACACTCCACGTCCGCCTCGGGGGGGAATGTAGACCGCTGTCAGTATGACCGAGGTGAATTCCCATGGCAGGCAGTAGGGACGACACTTCACCGACAGGTGTTCCAGGTCCGGGCTGCAGGAGCTTGTCAGTGCCACTGTGTCCAAGCACCACGCAGTGTTGATCAGTAGGCAGACACCACCTCCCCTCGTCTTGCCCGAAGACGCCGTGCGGTCCATCAGATGGATGGAAAACCCCTCTGGTTGGATGGCACAGTTGGGGTTGGCAGGGTAGAGCCAGGTCTCGGTGAAACAGAATACACAGCAGTTCTGCATCTCCCTGCAGTAGGTGAGTCTCCCTTTAAGATCATCCACCTTGTTCTCTATGGCTTGCACATTAGCTAGTAGGATGGTGGGCATAGGGACCCTGAAGCCCCTCAGCTTCAATCTGACCAGCAGCCCTGCTCTTTTCCTACGCTTCCTTGGTAAGTAGTGCATCTTTCCAGGTTTCCATCGATGCAGTGTGTTCTTGTTAGCTCTTTGAGGTTGGTGGACGCATCCCGCGGTGATTGATTGGCTGGTCACATCGTTGGGCGCTCCAGGTTGGGCTGAGTGACAGGGGAGGCTCCGCTGCCGCTTCCAGCTGCCAGGGGCCCGGGCTGTCGATTGGGTCGGGCCCCGAAGCCGACACTTAATCCTGGATGGCTGGGCTCCTTGCTGAAGCAAGTCCTTAAGCCGAGTCACGGTTGCGGAGGCCTCTGCTCCAGCTGAGCCTCGGGCTCGATTTCCGAGGTCGGCGGCGGAGGCCTCACTTCCGGCAGCTGTGGATGGCCACCAACGGGGCTTTACAGTGGTTGCTCTGGGGAAGCGTCTGGGGCACCTTGAGGTCTCCGCCATCACTTCTGTGTGGTCGTCTGCTCCAGAGAGGTGCTGGTCGGAATGGGCCGTGTCTCCAAGCGCTCCAGCACGGTAGCAGACTGCAAGTCTCCGGGAACGTGGTGGGCCTCGCTGGTCAGGTCCAGGTGCGGTCCGGAGTTTAAGAAGCAATTCTGGCGCGGTGGTCTCCAGCTGGGTCAGTAGCTTCGCCAGGGTGTTGTTGATCTTGATCTTGCTAGATTGGAGGTTTAGAAGAGTTTCTTGGGTATAGGATAGTGGAGAGGGCAGTTTGCTCGGGAGAGCACACGCAAAGTTTCCAGTTACTGGAGCCATCTCTTCTACCATTTGTTCTTTCTCTCTGATTCTGGAGTCGCGTGGCCCTGGCCAGATCCGATTCTTCTTCTCTCCTCTTCCTGTGCCTGTTGTTGTCATTTTGGAGACGTGCATACCTCTCCTCCTCTGTCTCTTCTTCTCTCATCTTTTTTATCCTGCTTCTTTGATCCTGGAGTCGTGTGGCTCTGACCTCATCTGATTCTTGTTCTTTCCCTCTCCTTGCCACTTCCCGACAACGTTTGGCATCATCTCTTGACCATAAGGTCCTCCTCCTCTTTCCACGCTGCATAATTAGGCTGTCCATATTTTTTTTTTTACCCTAATGCTTGATAGAAGATACGAAGCAGTAACACCAAAGCCTCCAGGATGCTGATTTATCTTGAAGATATAGTTGGTGCTCTCCTAAATGGATGTGATAGCCCTGCCCTTTTGCCGCAGTTGGTGTCGCTGCTGTGAGCGTCGTGAGGCTCTGCTGAGGCTAGCCGTGCGCATGCGTTGTGGTGTCGTGTTGCGGTTTCCATTAAAGCTGGAATTGGTTCGCGTTGTGGAAAGCGGGGCCCGTTGATTGACGAGTGAGCAATTTTATACGAGTATATAACCCTGAACTTTGCATACATTCTGTAAGTTAGCACATTTTAAGTCGATTTAGTCAAAAAAAGTGCCGCTGTAATGCACCGTTAGGGCTAATTGGAGTTTGCAAAGCATGAGAATTTTAGTAGTATATAGATTCAAAAATAGCCAGCACTCTTTAATAGGACAACAGGTTAAAAGATGGGCTGTCCTGGAGCTGAAGGCTGTTTAAATTCAGAACCATGTATTGATTTTGGTGCTAGAGTGTTGCAATTACTTGAGTAAAAGGAAGCAGAAATTGGTGCTGTTCAGATAACTTCAAAAGATTGCCCTGAAACAAGATAGCCTAACTGCAGAAAAATCCTTGTGTGTCTTTAATTGCATTAGTACCTTAAGCTAAATGAAAGTTCTGAGGTGCTCTATCCTGGATAATTTTTCTTCAACTGTATTCTTCCCAGTGAGTGGAAAGTTCTCAGTTTGGACTGTAAGGAACCTAACCTTTTGATCATACCTCCTCTTATTTCCTTGATTCTGCTTGGCAGCCATGAGCTCAGCTAATTCATAAGCCTTTTTCATCTCCCTTCTCATATCAGACACGTACTTCAGACGAGTCTTCGGTGGTAGGTCATCCTCGGCAGTCCTAAAACAAAGGTCAATGGACAACCTCGCCTTGCGCCCAAACATCAGATAATATGGCGAGTACCCGGTAGCTTCATTTCGGGTATAGTTGTAGCAGTGGACCAGACATCCAGTACGTTGACTCCACTTGCTCTTCTTGCTGATCTCCAAGGTTCCGAGAATGTCTGACAAGGTCCGATTAAACCTCTTGGGCTGGGGATCACCCTGCGGATGATAGGGAGTAGTCCTCAACTTCTCGACTCCAAGCATGCTCAGTAGCTCATGGATGAGCCTACTCTCGAAATCCTGTCCCTGATCACTATGTATCCAACTGGGGAGGCCATAATAAATGAAATACTTTTCCATAACACTTTGGCCATTGTGGATGCCTTCTGGTCCCTGATAGGGAAAGCCTGCGCATATCTTGTGATGACTAAGACATTTACCATGTTGCTGATAACTGGCTCTATTGACAGGAAATCCAGACACACCAGGTCCGGGGGCCCTGTACTCTGCAAGTGAGATGAGAGCTGCCTGCGTTGGCAGCGTCGTCTTCTATATGCATCAAATGCATGACTTTCAGTATTCTTCAACCTCTGGCTTCATTAAGGGCCAGTAGAACCGGTCTCTGAGCAATCCATAGGTCTTTTCAACTCCCAAATGTCCAGAATCATCATGAAGTGACTTCAACACAATCCTCCGATACTTCTTGGGCAGGAACAGCTGAGAAAGCCGGGGGTGACGTGACCCAGTGTAGGATCTGGTTCCTCCTCTCCAATCTGGGCCACTCTCTCAGTAATGGAGGCACTACAGCGTGTTTCGTCTTCTCCACCTGAGCCATGTCTCCCTTTTTGACCACTAACCAAATGGTAATGATACCCAAGTCATCTCGCTGAGCAGCTGCCACTTCCCCAGAACTCAGTTCTGGTAACTGGTTTGTCTTCAGAGCAGTCAGGCTACAGTAAACTGGTGGACTGGTGTCGTCAGAGCACTGCCACTCATCTAGCAGCTGAGAGGTCTGCTTCGCCCAAGTCTCATACTCCTGTTCCCTCTCGAGGGTGGGTGTTATTCCAGAGAATACTCTTAGCTTCCGGTGGGGACCCTCTGCCTGTGCACTGGGCCACATATTCACCAGAGAGGGAAGGGCTGATGCCAACTCAGAATTCTCACTCTTCACTGGGGACGGGGACCAATTAGGCATTCCAAATCTGACCACTCCTCAGAAACTATGGAACCCTGTTTTTGAAGTCTCTGCCCCCAGCTACGGGAAACTCGACTTGTGATTTGGCCCACTCCGCTACACTCTCTTCCTCCCTGACAGTATGGACAGTCCACGGCCCCACCTCACCTGGGGCACTGATAGTACTGGGCAGCTCCACCACCGTTACGTCAGTGCTAGTCTGCAGTAAAATGGGGTCTCTGCCTGCCATTTTATCAAACCTCCACCCTGCAATTGTAACTTTGAACAGTACTTAAAAGTACTCAACAGGTACGCATTAGTTACCGGTAACCCTATGGAGGCACACCACTGCTCCACCCTGGCAGTGTCCATACCAGCACAGACTTAAACACACAACCCACTGGTTCAACGTTCAGGGCAATCACACAGCATCTAACAAAATCAATCCTGGACAGGCCCCCACAATTGTAACTCCCAGGTTCGGCCAGCTGTATTAGTCCAGGGAAAGACTGTCTCCACCCCCACCAAACTGGTGAAATCACGTTTGTGTGGATGCTGTGTGAGGTGTTCCCCTGTTAAAACTCAGTACCATGAAATATCAGACAGTACACCATATGCAATTAAACAATTGAGCTTTATAATTCTTAATTTGACAATAGGGTTAGTAAAGAAAACAAAAAGAGAAAGGGCCCATTTTAATGGAACAGTCTATTGTGCATGTTGGAGCTCATGGTTTTCTGTCCTTGGATTCCCTGTCAATTTCCTCTGATCGTCATTGACACCCGGACCCTCGCTCCAAGTCTGTTCTGCCCTGCGATCTACCAGCTCTCTCCTCTCACGTCTTCTTTCTTCATCTCTCGCCGACAAAAGAACATGAATACCTCCTCTCAGACACACAAGAAAGAAACAACGCTCCCCTCATTGGATGGCACACATTCCAAAGCCCCTGTTATCTCTAGTCATAACCCAAACACTGCTGCGACAGAGAAACCATTACATTAGCAGTGAAACCTTATAGAGTGTTACACAGTCAAGGGAAATATTCTTGAGATTTACATGATTAAAGTAGAATAGAAATCCCAACAGCATAGGTTTGCCTTTTGTTCTATAGTAAGGCCTGATTCTTACTAAGATTTTCTAACAATGAAAGACATTGTTGCTTGGGAACGAAGTATCTTTAAACTTCTTGCTCTTTGTGTGTGTGTGTGTGTGTGTGTGTGTGTTGACCCAGAATGACTTCAGATCTGATACAGAATGTAACAGGCAGTTCTTCTTTTCTTACAGCCTTTTGAAATGTTTGTTTCATTTCCACTGACAAATGATTGTTTAGGTTCTAGCTACTATAATGTAACTTGGCCTCTTTAAAAATGAAGCATCTGAAAACATTGTGTATGAAGAAATCAGCTTTCCCTCAACAAGAACTTAACTAGGAGCAGAAGTAGCTTGGCTGAGCTACTGAACTTCTCTGCTATTATGTAAGCTATGACTGAACTTCCACCTCGATTGTGGGGGGCCTGGCTGGGACATTTAAGCTGTCCTTAGTCACTGATGAGGTGCTGGGGGATAGCTAATGTTGTTCTATTGTTCAAGAAGGGCTGAAAGAATAAGCCAGGAAATTGCAAACCGGTGGGTATAGTACATTATTGAAATGTATTCTAAGGGACAGGATGTATAAGTATTTGGATAGACAGAACCTGGTTAGGGATAGTTAACATGGCTTTGTGCATGGTACCTTAGAGTTTTTCAAGGAGTTTGCCAAGAAGAAGGAAAGATGGAGGATAATGTTTACATGGACCTTAGCAAGACCTCTGACGAAGTCATGCGTGAAAGACTGGTCCAGAAGGTTAAGTTGCTTGGCTGTCAGGATGAACTAGGCATTTGGATTCAACATTAGCTCGGTAGGAGAAGTCAAGAGTGGTAGTAGATGGTTGTCTCTCTGACTGGAAGCCTGTGACTACTGAAGTGCTGCTGGAATTGATTGGTCCGTTGTTGTTTATAATCTATACTAAATTAGATAATGTAATAAACTGGATCAGCAAATTTGTGGATGACACCAAGATTGGGGGCATAGTGAACAGTGAGGAAGGCTGTCATAGTTTGAAGTGTGATCTTGACCAGCTGGAAAATGAGCTGAGAAATAACAGGTGGAATTTAATGTAGACAAATGTGAGGTGTTGCACTTTGGGGGACAAACCAATGAATGCATATCGAATGGTAGGGGAATGGGGTATGCAGTAGAGCAATAGGACTAGGGAATATAGATCCATAATTCCTTGAAGTGGCATCACAAGTAGTTAGGGTCATAGAGAGAACTTTTGGCACATTGGCCTTCATAAATTAGGACATTAAGTAAAGGAGTTAAGATGTTACGTTGAAGTTGTACAAGATGTTTGTGTTGCAAAATATAGAGTACTGTATTGTGTGCAGTTCTGGTCACCTACCTACAATAAGCTTGAAAGGGTGCAGAGAAAATTTACAAGCGTGTAGCTGAGACTTGAGAATCTGAGTTGTTTAAGGGGAAGGTTGAATATGTTATGAATTTATTTCCTGGAATACAGGAGAATGAGGTGAGAACTTGGAGGCATACAACATTGAGCAGATATAGATGGGCTGAATGCATACAGGCTTTTTCCCCTCGGCAACATTGGTTTAAGATCAAAGATGAAACATGTAAGGGGAATATGAAGGAGAAATTCTTCACTCAGAATGTGGTGTGAGTGTGGAACAAGCTGCCAGTAGAGTGGTAGATAAGGTTCAATGGTAACACTGAAGAGAGGTTTGGATAGGTACATTAAGTTCCTCTCATCTAGGGAGATTGTGCAGGTCGGTGGAATTAGGCAGAAGCTCAGGTCAGCATGGACTAGATGGGCCAGAGGGTTTGTTACTATGAACATAGAGCACAGAAACCTACAGCACATTACAGGTCCTTCAACCTGCAATGTTGTGCCAACCATGTAACCTACTCTAGAGACTGCCTAGAATTTCCCTAGTGCATAACCCTCTGTTTTTCTAAGCTCCATGTATCTATCTAAGAGGCTTTTAAAAGATACTACTGTATCTGCTTCCACCGCTGCCACTGGCAGTGCATTCCACACACTCTGTGTCAAAAACTTACCCCTGACATCCCCTCGGTACATCTTTCCTCAAACTTCCTACAAGCTGTCTCTACTTGTGCTCCAACCTCTCCATTCACTGCCTCTTCACTTCAGTTCACACCCTCACTGCAGATCTAGTTTAAACCCTCCCCAATAGCATTAGCAAACCTCCCTGCCAGGATATTAGTCCCCCTCAGATTCAAGTGCAACTTGTCCTTTTTTTTACAAGTCACACCTGTCCCAGAAGAGGTCCAGAAATCTGAATCCCTGCCTCCTGCCCCAATCCCTCAGCCATGCATTTATCCTCCACCTCATTCTATTCCTATACTCACTGTCACGTGGCACAGGCAGTAATCCTGAGATTACTACCTTTGAGGTCTTGCTTCTCAACTTTTTAACTCCCTGTAGTGTCTTTTCAGGGCCTCCTCCCTTTTCCTACCTGTCGTTGGCACCAATATGTACCACGAACACTGGCTGTTCTCCTTCTCACTTCAGGATATCGTGGACGCGATCAGAAACATCCCGGACCCTGGCACCTGGGAGGCAAACTACCATCCGTGTTTCTTTCCTGCGTCCACAGAATCGCCTGTCTGACCCCCTAACTATAGAGTCCCCTATCACTGCTGCCATCCTCTTCCTTTCTCTACCCTTCTGAGCCACAGGGCCAGAGTCTGTGCCAGAAGCACAGCCACTGCTGCTTCCCCCAGGTAGGTCTTCACCTCCCCCAACAGTACTCAAGCAGGAGTACTTATTGTTAAGGGGTCAGCCACAGGGGTACTCTCTAGTATCTGACTCTTGCCCTTCCCTATCCTGTCTGTTACCCACTTATCTGTCTCCTGAGGCCCCGGTGTGACTGCTTGCCTATAGCTCCTATCTATCACCTCCTCACTTACCCTAACAAGCTGAAGGTCATCGAGCTGCATCTCTAGTTCCCTAAATCTGTCTCTAAGGAGCTTCAGCTCAGTGCACCTGGCGCAGATGTGGCCATCAGGTAGGCTGGAAGTCTCCTGGACATCCCACATCTGACACCCAGAACAGAAAACTGACTTTGCAGTCATATCCACTACTTTTGTTGGAGGGGGGGGGGGAAAGTAATGTACCTTGCCTAGGCCCGCCCTCGCCAAAGCCGTTACTGTGACTTGCACTACTCCGACGACTGCTCGCTAGACAGTGTCTCTCTTTTATTTCAGAGCTTTCTCAGTGTCCTTGAGAAGATGATGAGCTACTGAGTCTGTGCAATTCTCCCCGATCTGTGCGAAGCTCACTCTCTCTTCGAATCGATTGGTCCGCCGCTAATGTGCCGAGCCCTGCGAAACGCTCCTTTTTAAAACTTTTCTCCCAGACCTGTGCAAAGCACTGTCTCTCTTTGAATTGATTGGTCCGCTGCTAATGTACTATAATGATATAGTACTATGACTCTGAATGCCACCTTCATTCATTAATCCAATTTCTCTATATTTCTTGATTATCACAGAAATTATCATCTATTTTACTTTGAATATACTTAACACCCAAATATAGTCATCTGGGAGCAGGTATTCCAAAAGAAAATCATAACCAGTTGACCAAGGAAATTTCTCCTCTGTCCTGAATATTCTTAGTCTTTGACAATTAGTTCTAGTTAAGGACAACAACACTTTTCCAGCAACAATCTTATCCCATTGCTCAAAATTCTTATGATTAATTAAGACCGCACTATCCCTTTCTCATGAATGTGCATTATCAAGTTCCCTACAATACAATTAGATTCTTCCTTGGAGAAGGAGATCAAAATTTTACATCTTATTCCAGTTGTGCACTTTCCAAGTTCTTATAATTTTAGTAATTTTACTCTCTAACTCAATCATATTATAATGCTAGCACCACACTAACTTTCTGCTTTGCCTCCTATATTTGCTTATTAACTTGTGAGTCCTTTGGATTCTCATAATTAGAAAAACATACATATTTTACTTTTATTTTCCTTCCAACATGGGCAGCTTCATATAGGCCCACATTATCCCCTATCATACTATGCTCTTGATCACTCATTTAACCCAACTACATCATTCTGGAGGTTGTTTCCTGATCAGTTTAATTTTATAAGACAGTTGGAAAAGTTGCATTTGGTCCTGTCATCTAAATCATTGACACATTTTAATTAACTAATCCTTGCTGTGTTCCACTATTTGCAATATGCCAACCCACAAAAATCCTGTATATTAGTACACTTTTTGTCCAAAAATGACTCTCAAATCCATGCCAGTGCATCTAATCCATTTCTTTATTTCCTAACCTATTGTGCCATAGCTAGTAAAATGCTTTTTGAAAATTTCTTATTAAATCTAATGCTTTATTTCCTCTTATCTATCCTATTATAAACCTTTAATGGATTTCACAAACACAATTTCATTTTCATCAATACCTATTAATTTGCTCCTGTTGTCCATCATATCAAGACTTAAGTCTTTATGCCATAATCTTCATAGAATCTAGCCATTTACTTTCTTTTCTTTTC
The DNA here is from genome assembly GCF_030028105.1 of Mobula birostris. NCBI lineage: Eukaryota > Metazoa > Chordata > Chondrichthyes > Myliobatiformes > Myliobatidae > Mobula > Mobula birostris. Next base: position 93,642,929 of record NC_092372.1, on the reverse strand, counting down.
AGACTACGGGCTTAATTTGCTTCTCTTTCATGCTGCTCCCCATGTACCTCAACCTTAAAAATCATATTTGATACTTTAAAATCTGTAGAGGTCATTCTAAAATATAGAGAATTGAGCAAAATGAAAACCAATACTTCTGCTATTTTGCACCTCAGTTAAATTGTAGGCTGTAGTTTATTTGGTCGAGGAGATACCTTTAAGGTCTCAGTGTTATTAACTCTTCTGATTCCCCAGCATTTCCAGAATAGCTTTAATGCTTTCAGTGAAAATGTATGATGTAAGCTATTTGCTGACCTCTGTCACTTCCGTATTTCTTGTTCCAATTACTCTTCAAATTGAAGCCATGTTTATGTTCAATCATCGTTTCTATTTATATCTGGAAAAAATTACAAGCTGTTTTTGTCTCTTACTGGTTTACTTTCAATCAACTTTCCTTCAGTTTCTTGAATTCTAAAATCGTCTTTCTGCGGGTTTATTACTTTTTAAACATTGAAGATCTCAAGCATAGTTGACACGGACCATATTCCCTGTGGGGACTTAATCCCTTAAGTATATTGTTATCCAGAAAACACAACAATCTACAAATCTGTGAACAGGAATGAGATAAGGGCGATGGACGTAGATAAAGCAAAAGTCTTTGTTCTTATCATGTGATTGCAGTAATAAAGGCAGCAATTTTGTGAGACTGTCCTTGCAGCCATCATTTTGTGAACTGTTTGAACTGGTTCTTGCTCAAGGATAGTTTAATCAGAGCAATTGAATGTGGACACAGGGAGTTTCTGCTAATGATCTACTAAACCTGAGACTATTCTGAAATAAAAAACTGTTTATTATGTAAAATGGGAGTCTTGTGTTTGGTTTAGACCAGTCTGAGTTGAACAGAACAAAATAAATCACCCAAGGAACAAGGCTAGGGGATTGGACCATAAGGTAATACTGTTTTTAGCCTTGTGCCAGATCCAATAAGAAGCAGACACAGGTCAATCAGATGACCCTGAGCCAGTCAGTTTGAAACATTATTGACTAATCTAAAAAGAAAAAGAATGAGAATGGAGGATTTCAGTAGCTCAGGCTGTGACAACTCTGTGGAGACCAACTTTCACAGAAGTGAATGGCCCCACTTTGGAAATATTGAGATTGCATTTGGAATAAGAAGTATACCTAGCCAGTGTAGACTCCTTTTCCCGGTTATTACGTTTTCTCTTCTTTGGTTGTTTATGGATGGTCAGGTAAACCTAGTCGGTATGCACACAGGTATTCAGTTGTGTAAATTCAAGTGCTTGGGAACTGAGGTAATAAAGGTACTGGCTGGCAAACAGAGATTCTCTCTGTGCCTAACTGATCATCATTGTTGAGGCTAAATCCGTGTAACAGAATTGGCGTACCTGTGAGTGGGCTTGAAGATAAATCTTTGTGTTGAGTCAGCAGGGAACTCGAATGGACTACACCGGTGAGGTACAGAGAGACCTGGGGCTGGGTGGTTAGCTGTTACTAATCCAAATTTACATGGGCAGAGAAGTATGGATTTGATGGATATGAACCAGTTTCAGTTGAAGTGTGAGAAAGTAGTTAAAGAGTAAACAAGAGGAAGAAGCTCAAGTAGCCAAGAAAAAAAGTGGCGTGATTAAGGACACAGTGCGGTGATTTAAAGACTACAATGAATGTGATATAGAAATTAGTACATGAAAAGAAAAGTAACACAGATGGTCAATGTGTCTAAGGCAGACAGAAGTTGCAGAGCCAACTTGCTGCTCTGAGAGGGAAAAATTGTGCTTTTGGATCTGAATGGGGGCAGGAAGGTGAATTTGGAAGTTATAGATTGGAGTGATGTAACAGATGAGGCAACCAGATATGGTCATTTTATTTATTTATATATCTATTGCGATACAGCGTGGAATTGACCCTTCCAGCCCTTCGAGCTGCACCGCCCAGCAACCTCCAGTTTAATCCTAGGCTAATCATGCGATGATTTACAATGACCAATTAACGTACCTACCGGTATGTTTTTGGACTGGGAGGAAATGGGAGCACCTGGAGGAAACCCACGTGGTCATGGGGAGAACATGCAAACTCCTTACAGACAGCGGTGGGATCATCCTGCTGAGAATCCACTGCTGATGCTACTGTCAGCAAGAATGGCCACCCTAGTTACTATCAGAGAGAAGGAGCCAGCTCATGATACCAAAAACAGAATATAACGTACACTACCCCATTCAGGTACAGCTGTTGAGGGATATTGCTGAGGATATCAGGACGTAGCTGGCTGTGGATTTTCCTAGGAAGCTGTTCTAAGCAATTAGGAGAGATTTGCTTACTCATCTATTGGGTGCACTCTGTTACTACCCATAACCGACAATATTGTATTCTAAAAGTGCTCATTTGTTCCCCCAGTGTGTTGCTATGTTTCTGTCAAAATGGAGTGCAAACACATTATAATCTTTCCTCAGCATCATCTAGATCATCATGTATTGTTCTTTGAAAGATGCGTCAAAGTTTTTCTCAGTGGGAATTTACTTGCAAAAGTTCAAGCATGGATTTTTGTTTTGTCTTGTGTGTGTTTTTGGTTTGTGTTTCTTTATTTGTTTTCCATATAATTGGTTTTAGAGAGACACTAGTCATGTGGAATCCAGGTTAAGGTGAAGGAAATCTGTGCTTCTCTATTCTGGATATGAGATGCCTGGATTTCAGATGAAAATCTGCATTTGGAGAAATTAGTTATTGTGGGCATGGAAATTGGGAATTTGAAATTAACATTTGGAAATTGGAATATTTGGGTCGCAATCCTAAAAGTTGTTTTTACTAACAAGAATGCTTGCTTTTTACAGAACATGAAAGATGTTGCTCAAGACTTCTGACATTGATTTTGAGATTGAGTTTCTTTGGAAAATAATTTTGGTGTAATCATATGTTTGTCACGTAAACTACAAATGAAAGTTCAATTTAAATAGTGGGCTGGTCCAAAAAGCAGTTCAGCATTAACTCCTTCACCATCTTAAAGCACACATTTACAGTGTCTTAAAATAAGTTGATCAATAACTTGATGTAGTCGTAAAGTGTATTAAAGTATCTGCCTCCTTGTATATTGTACTAGAGAACCACATGGGTATCAGGGTATGACAGCAATGATCCCAGGGGACCATTTATATCAAAACAAAAAGGAGGAGGTGGAGAGATTGGATAAAGTAAAAAGCACAAAGGAAAATCTCTATTTTGTAGATGGTTTCTCTACAGAAGGAGAGGAGAACTAACTGGGATATACATGAGGGTGAAAGAATACCCAAAAGCTCACTGAAAAAATATTCCAAGCAGGAATAAAAAGGCAAACAAGTATGTAAAACAAGGTGTTGTAAATGGACAGAGCAGTTGCAGATTGGCCATGTTGGAAGACAGAAGGAGCAACAGGTTAAGGTTATGGATTTGGGAGAAGAAAACTAAATAAGTACTAACTGATAGAAGGAGCAGGGTCAGAAATATACAAAGAGCACAAGGGAGTGCTTACTAAAGACTGAGTGGTCCTTTGTGAAATTTGTGGTTCCAAAGGGGGGAATAGGTACTTTATTGATCCCAAAAGAAATTATAGTGTCACAGTAGCATTACAAGTGAACAGATCAAATATACAAATATTAGGTGAGAAGTAAGAAAGAATTAAAAAAAAAAGTTGCCTCAAACAGTCTTAACAGGAGGGGGTCATCACTTCCCCAGCTATAGGTTGAGTCATTATAGAGCCTAATGGCCAAAGGTAAGACTGACTTCATATTGTGCTCTTTGGAGCAGGGCAGTTGTCTTGATCTATCACTAAAAGTGCTCCTCTATTCAGCTAAGGTGCAGGCGGAGGGTGAGGAACATTGTCTAAAATTGCCAGGATTTTCCGTAGGGCTCTTTGTTCTGCTTGGCATCACCCGTGTTGTTGCCATTGCCTCAGCACACCACTGCATAGGAGATTGTACTGGCGGCAACAGACTGGTAGAACGTGAAGGAAAGGACCTCAGTCTCCTCAGGAAGTAGAGGCATCTCTGCCCCTTCTTGTACACAGCCTCTGTGTTGGTGCTCCACTCAAGTCTGTCATCCAGGTGCACCCTCAGGTACTTGTAGGTCCTTGCCACATCCATGTTCCCACCATCAATATTGACAGAGAGCAGTGCAGGCTGTGTCTTCCTAAAGTCCATCACCATCTCCTTTGTCTTACTGATGTTGAGCTGCAGATGATTCAGCTTGCACCATTTGACAAAGTCCCAATGACCCATTGGTACCATGATCTATGGGGATAACAGGGAGCACTAAGTGCCCTGGAAACACCAAATGAAAGCGTAAGCCTTTAAACCCAAGATTTCATTTAACCTGAGATGAAGAAAATGTATTTTGTTGCAGTAGAATTAATCATGACTGTGGCTATGTTCGGTCTTGCTCTAGCCATTACAGCAGACAAATGTGTCAACAGTGATGTCAATACTTGGAACTTTTCTTGGTGTAATGTGGGGCAAACAAAGGAGGAAGAGCGATTTGAATTTGTGTTATGCTGGGATGGATGGTTTGATGTGCCTGGGTACAAATGTACAGTTCTTGTATAAAATTCTAGGGATGTCATTGCTTCCAGAGGGTGTAATAACTAGTCAGTTTTTAGGGCCAGTTATTGGGCAGCCTTCAGGTAATGATGGCCATGGTAAGATTACAGTTCTTTGGGATCACACTTGTGTTTCTTGGAAGGCACAATTGCAAGATTGAATACAAGATCATGGAAATGATGGCAGATTGTCCTGTTTATCCTTGGAAAAGGAAATACCAGAAAAATTTACAAAAAAGGACACTCCTCACTAATGCAGATTGAAAGTCTCTCTATTATGGCAGAGATGATCCAAAGGGAAACCAGGAAAGACCCCACACTGTCTTAGGTGTACATGACCATCCAAAATGGCTGGAATGTGCAGCAATAATTCCAGTTTCCCTATGTTTATCAGCGTTGAGATGAACTTGCCCTTGATGGGGGTTGCCTTGTGCATGGATTGAGAGTTGTTGTATCATCCAAGCTGAGAGCTAAAGTGTAGGAGGAGCTACATGCTGGTCATCTAGGTGTGGTCAAAATGAAAGTGTTGGCTTGAAGCTTTGTCTGGTGGCCTGGGATAGATCAGCAGATGGAGCAGGTTCATATGGATTTTGCCAGACCATTCATGGGCACAGATTTCTTGAGTAGTGGATGCAGCTACAAAATGGCCAGAAGTGTTCCCAACAACACACATCAAAGTTGCTGGTGAACGCAGCAGGCCAGGCAGCATCTCTAGGAAGAGGTACAGTAAACGTTTCAGGCCGAGACCCTTCGTCAAGACTCCTAAGTGTTCCCAATAGCCTCCACCTCAGCCTTACACCCTGTTGATGTGTTGAGAAGCCTCTTCTCAAGGTCTGGTGTTCCAGAACACTTAGTCAGAGATAATAGACCACAGTTTATGGTAGAACAGCTTCAGTCATTCCTAAAAATGAATGGAATAAGACATATTACATCTGCACTCTACCACCCAGTTGCAACTGGCTTAACAGAAAGTTTTGTCCAACATATAAAAAACACACTTCGATCAATGTCAGCAGAACACACTACACTGACACTGAATCAGAAGCTCGCCAACTTCTTCCTTGTTTATTGCAATGCAGCACACTGCACAACCAACAACTCACCAGCCTTACACTTCCTCCCTTACCACCATTCAGGGCCCCAAACAGTCCTTCCAGGTGAGGCAACACTTCACCTGTGAGTCGGCTGGGGTGATATACTGCGTCCGGTGCTCCCGATGTGGCCTTTTATATATTGGCGAGACCCGACGCAGACTGGGAGACCGCTTTGCTGAACATCTACGCTCTGTCCGCCAGAGAAAGCAGGATCTCCCAGTGGCCACACATTTTAATTCCACATCCCATTCCCATTCTGACATCCTCTGGGTCCCCCCCCCCCCCCCCAGTCTTTCTTCCCAGACCTCTTGTCCCATGATCCTCTCTCATCCCTTTTGCCTATCACCTGTCTAGCTCTTGGCTCCATCCCTCCCCCTCCTGTCTTCTCCTATCATTTTGGATCTCCCCCTCCCCCTCCTGTCTTCTCCTATCATTTTGGATCTCCCCCTCCCCCTCCAACTTTCCAATCCTTTGCTCACTCTTACTTCAGTTAGTTCTGATGAAGGGTCTCAGCCTGAAACGTCGACTGCACCTCTTCCTAGAGATGCTTCCTGGCCTGCTGCGTTCACCAGCAACTTTTATGTGTGTTGCTTGAATTTCCAGCATCTGCAGAATTCCTGTTGTTAACTCACCAGCTATGCTGTTCCTGGGTTGTCCCTTGCACTCCTGCTTGGATCTCCTCAAACCCAATCTCGGAAGGGGTATGCAAGACAAACAGCTGGGACAAACTGAAGACTCCCTAAACAAGGCGGTTCAGTGTTTCACTCCTAATCAAGCAGTCCTGCCAAGAGACTGAAGACGTGATCAAAAATGGGTACTTGGAAAGATAAAGGACAGAACTGGATCACTCTCCTACACAGTGGAGATTGTGTCATCTCCAGATGATATCAGACACATCAGTCATTTGGGGAGAGCAGAGTCAATTGTTAGAAAAGAGAAGTGGCTACCTCTGTCAGAACCAGTTCCTGCATTCTCAGAGTCTACTCCTACAACCACCACGGAAGAGGCCCCAGAACCTGACATTGTTTCACAGCCCCAAGTGCCACCTGCCAAGCAGAGTGAACCCCCTTGTCAGGAAAAGCATGATCTCACAACAGTAAGAAATTCTCCACCGTGATTAAATCTTTAGACTTGAATGGGACCATTTAAGATATTACTAGGGTATGGATAGCTGTATAGAAGTTGTATTATATAGTATACAGTGTATATAATTGAGGTGCATTCTCTATTGATTTGAAGTTTATAGCTAAGCAGGGAGGGGTGTTGTGTATTTCAATAGGTACATTTAATGTCAGAGAAACGTATACAATATACATCCTGAAATTCTTTTTCTTTGCATGCATCCATGAAAACAGAGGAGTGCCCCAAAGAATGAATGACAGTTAAACTTTAGAATCCCAAAGCCCCCCCAGCTCCCCCTCCCACGCAGAAGCAGCAGCAAGGCAATGACCCGCCCTCCCCCACGTTAAAAAAAACCTGAGTCCTCGGTGTCTTCCACCAAGCGCTCGAGCGTGCAGCAAAGCAATAAAGACAGTGACTTGCAGTACCCCAAAGACTTAATTCAGTATTATTTGAGCAAACTTTTGTGTGTGTGTGTGTGTGTGTGTGTGTGTGTGTGTGTGTGTATATATATAAAAAATTCTTCATTTAATAATTCATTGAGTTACATGTATAAATATGTGAATTGCATATGTCATCATGTACCGCATGATATGGGTGTGCCTCACTTAAAGTAAACATGAAGTTAGACCCACATTTTGAACTTACAAAATGAAACAGAATATCATACAATAGATGATTTGGTAAGGATATTTCTTTATACCTTTCCAAGCCTTTTTTGAACACATATGAACAATGATAATTAAGTATCCCAGTCTACTAATTTGGCTATGCTTTCCGGAGGTACAAAACTGAATTACTATGGCTATGAATTACAGAGTGACCCAGTTAAATTAATATAAGGTCGAAAGTGTTTGATGTGCAGAGCTATGATTCTGACCAACCTGATACTTGGTTCAGAGGGGATTTAATCACTTTATTATTAATGAGCACTCTGACAGATTTATGATAATTATCATGTGAAATGCTGAATCTTCCTGTGAGCTGAAAGCAAGGTTTTTTTAGAATTACTCTAAAAAATGGCTGAGTCTTTTCTTTATTTTGTTTTTGTGTGTTTCCTTAGAATGACATCTACGAGTGGTCTCGGGATCACCGGGTACATCACAAATACTCAGAATCCAATGCCGACCCTCACAATGCCACTCGTGGGTTCTTCTTTTCTCATATTGGCTGGCTGTTTGTTCGTAAGCACCCGGACGTGGCAGAAAAAGGAAAGAAGCTGGATGTCAGTGACCTCCTTGCTGATCCTGTTGTTGTGTTCCAGAGAAAGTAAGCACTGGAGGAATGAGGGAAAACATGGGGAATATATTGTAATACTTGCTCTGCTAATAATAAATATTGAAGATTTTTTTTTTACCTTTTAAAGAGATTTTACTCAAGCAATCATAACTGTAACCTGGTGTCTGGGGATTATGGAGATTTCAAACTATTTTTAAGTTCAGAGTATATTTCTTATCAAAGTGTGTACATTATACAACCTTGAGAGAGAAAAAAGACTGTTTAACACCCAATGTGCAGGGAATAAAAACCACATCATGCCCATAAAAAAAGAACCCATTTTTAAAAAAAGAATAAAATAACCCATTAAAAAAACAGTCATACACCCAACGTGCATTGAAAACATAGCATCATGCAAACAGTAACCACAAGTAAATAGCGTTTCTGAACTGAAGTCCACAGAGAAGGTCCCAAAGTTCAGTGCAGAGCTGAGAAAATGTCTTACCATTTACGATTACTTGCGATTTTCTCCTTCCCTCAGAAACGGGGAACGTATGTTGTTAGTGGGAGAGTTTTTGGTATTCCTATTTGAGTAACAATGAGTAAGTTGAATTACAAACTTTTTAAAAAAAATAAGTGTTCATGCCAATGTTTGCAGTTTACAGTGGGCAGTCTGAGCTATTTACAACTCAACTGATAAATACACTCACTCAGGTTCCATCTCCTGCATTGAGCACTGATTAATATTACTGGTATCATTCCTTGTGGGTGTGGAGTGATGAGCCTGAGTGACTGTATCTTACAAATATCTCGGTGATAATGAAGCTGAATTTTTTTTTAACATACTGTGTCATTTCAGAATCGGATTTCCTGACAATGTTAGCTGAAAATGTCAGCAATTCTGACATGGGAATAACTGGATTTCTTTTATTTCTACAGTATTACAAATTTAAATCAGCTATTTGCGTTACTCTGCAATAAAAAGATCATTAAATTACTCCCTTTAGGAAAAAAAAGAGAAAAGATGCTTATTTATTTATTCTGGAAACTCTGCAGTGTTTGTTGAATTGTGTACATGCCCATCAGAGCAGTGCTCAAAATCATGACTAGCATCTCCTGTGCTTGGAAGTGATCAAACGCGTGCTCTATGATCCTCATTAGCATTAAGGAATTTTTTTCTTTTATTTTGGGTATCATGTAACAAAGTGCTAATGCAGACCTGTGGAACTGATCTTCACCCTATCTCTAATGGGAGCAACAGCAGACTTCTTCATTCTTTAATTGCCCAATTCTTATGTGTTCGTTAAACCACCACCTTTCATCTGTTTGCCCTGTCTCTTGGTTGAATGATCTGCAATTGGGACTGTCCTGAGACATTGCCTTCCTGCCAGACAGCTTGCCTACTTGTTCATATGTAATCTTTGACCATTGATAGGCTCTGAGATGGGACAACTTCAAAACAAGGATTAATTTGCCCATCAACTGACATGTTAACTCTTTATTTCCTTACAGGTGCTGCCTGATCTGAGTATTTCCACCATTCTGTCTTTATTTAGATTTTCCAACACTAGAGGTTTCTTTTGCTTTTCTAATTCCATCCTCATCTAATATCCACATTTCAAATGAAATATTGAGTAATGTTCGTCTTTGGCAATTCAGGCGTATTTTGCTTTTTTGCACCCCTGTTGGGGATAAGTAGCTTGATTCAGATTGGAAAACAAATGTGAGATGTTACATGTCCCCTAGAAATGTAGTTATCCAGCATGAAAGCATTAGGTACCTTTTACATAAACTTAAGTGGCGGAGCAGCAAACACCAGTCACGTGCTGGACCTTAGCACGTGACAGGTCTGATGGGTAGGTAAATTTACTCTGACTGGTAGTGACATTGTTCACAGTAGTTAGTAGGATATTCACTGTCCACTTCTTACAATGGTGCAGAGAATCCAAAGATCAAATCAGTCATTGGCAGAGGTGGGGTGGGGGGAGGTCAATCATTTAACTGCTATATTTATACTGTTACCAGTTTTAACTGTAGCTGCCAGAGATGACATAAGGTTGGAGGCTGGTATAAAATGGGGTTGGTGTACAATGGGCAGTACATCTGACACCATTGCTCAGAGTTAAAATTGTCCTTTCTATTTCTGACTTATTGTAATTTCTCCAATTATGAGAAATAATAAAAATACAGCTGTGATCTTCCTTTTTACAGTCATGCTTCCAGTTCATCAATTACACTTGTGTCAAACTTGTACTGTAGTTTTTTTGTTACTCACCATTTGCAGAGAAAAAATATGTATCTGTCTAAAGGATTTACGTATGTAGATTTAAGCATGTGTTTATCTTGCCAGTTATTAGTGAAGAAAATATTGAGTAGTTGCATCTGCTTCCAAATTATTTTCTAATTTCTTTAAATTTCAAATGTCTTTCAAATTATGGATGTTGAATCATTTCATCTGAACTAAAATCACAAGGGCGTTAATAAACAGACCTCACATTTTATGTTTATTCCCTTTGTCTTTTGAGACTGACTTGACTCATTAATAAGAAAGGATTGATTATTTAAATTGCTCATGGTCCTGTGTTCCAAAATACTAAGACATTCCTTTGGATGTGCAGTGAAAATTCTGTCAAGGTTCCTGTTAATTTTTAATGAGTTGGTTACTTTAAGAAAGCAAGTTCTACTTGAATCATTTTAAAAGATTTTGTCTTTCCGCATGTTACTTTTCATAATTCCTAGCTTGGATTTTTAAAGATCCTCAAGTTGACATTGTGTTGCATTGTGAAAAGTGGTATTAAATATGTAACACTGTTGGTATTTTAAACTGAAACCACAGACCAGAGATGGACAGCTCTAAATATTGAAAGTTCACCTTCAAGCTTTAAAATGACCTTGATAAGGCATTGCCTGGCAATGGTAATAGTCATGCAGTTTCAAATCTCAGTCTGTTCTTGGTTGGGAATATCAGAATTGGTTTTTGTGCCCTTGACTTAGCAAAAAAAAAAATACAGCCAGCCAGGATTCCAGCTGCCAAGTATTATTTAATGACCATCTATTCAAATGTGGATATCTGCCAAAGATGTGATCAAGTTTAAATGTGATGGTTCCTGTGATGAATAGTATGCCAGCACTCGCAATAGTTTTCATCTTTAATAATATATGCTGGCATTTAGCTCTTTATCCGACTCCAACAAATTTAAAAGCAGCCTTAATGATGTGCAATTTATTTCTAGAATTCATGGGGTTTGTCTGCAAAAGTTTTACTGTACACTTTTAAGGTAGGGTAAGGGATTGACTGGTGCCCAGATATGGTCACATAGGATGGTGTAAAGATGTATAAACTCCGAAGATTCCAAATATGATTCTTGTCTATGCTAAAATATTTGTTCAGGTCAGATTTCAGTACCTCTCAGGCAAAATTGGTCAGGGTCCTACAGTCATACTGTGGCTTCAGTAGTTGGATGTTAATGGAGCTGGGCATGATTCAGTGTTCTGCAGCAGTCATTAGGGCTGTAAAGGAAAGTCAGTGCTTTCATAAAGAAAGAAAAAGGAAAGTATACACAAGAAAATTCTCTATTGTGTGTAAGCATGTGTTCATGAAGGGGAAAAATCATACAGTATGATGATGGATATTCTATTGATTAGATTGCAGAAAATGAACCATAGGAAAATTAACTTTACTATGCAATAACGAACACAACAAAAGCCTATTTGAGTTACAGGAAGTGGTCATTTGGCAATGAATTTACACTGGTGCCAGCTTCAACTGTAATAGAAGTTCAAGATGTAATAGAAGTTCAAGAATTGATATGAAATGTTTGATATTCTAAAGTCTTCCTCTTGTGGATCCACCTTTTTTTTCTCTTTCCTCTGCACTTCAGTAGAAGGCAAAATGTAACGATATACAGTAGACAGCAGTTTTGATACTATTGCTCAAATTTAAAATTGCCCCGTTAATTCAATCTTAATTGCTTTTTCGTCCTTTCAGATCGTAAATATACGTGCTTCTTTACTGAATCCTGTAGAGTTTCCTGTTTGACCTCATTAATCAATTGTTTGTACCTTGTCCATTATCAATTTATGGAAGAAGTTAGTCTGGAATTTGCATTAGAGGGTCCTCACAATGAGCCTTAGAGTTTTGGTGGAATATTGGAAGAAACCCTGTTTTACACAGACAATCTCTAAAACTATGGGATTCTTGGATTTCTGCTTAAGCTGTATTATTTACTTGGGTGTTCCAACTCTGGAGTCCATAAGACATAGGAGCAGAATTAGGCCATTCAGCCTATTGAGTCTGCTCCGCCGTTCCATCATGGCTGATCCCGGATCCCACTCAACCCCATACACCTGCCTTCTCGCCATATCCTTTGGTGCCCTGGCTGATCAGGAAATGATCAACTTCCGCCTTAATTTACACATAGACTTGGCCTGCACCGCATTCTCTGGCAGAGCGTTCTACAGATTTACTTCTCTCTGGCTAAAAGAATTTCTTCTTACCTGTTTTCTGAAGGGTCACCCCCTCAATTTTGAGGCTGTGCCCTCTATTTCTGGATGTCCCCACCAAGGGAAACATCCTCTCCACATCTACCTTATCCAGTCCTTTCAACATTCAGTAGGTTTCAATGAGATTCCCCCCTCCCCCACTCACACACACATTCTTCTAAATTCCAGCAGTCAGTATAGGCCCAAAGCTGCCAAAAGCTCCTCGTATGTTAACCCCTTCATTCCCAGAATAATCCTCATGAACCTTCTCTGGACTCTCTCCAATGACAACACATCCTTTCTGAGATATGGGGCCAAAACTGTTGACAGTATTCCAAGTGCAGCCTGACTAGTGTTTATAAAGCCTCAGCATTGTCTCCATGCTTTTATATTCTATTCCCTTTGAAATAAATGCCAACATTAAATTTGCCTCCTTTACCACGGACTCAACCTGTAAATTAACCTTCTGGGAGTCTTGCACGAGGATTCCCAAGTCCCTCTGCACCTCTGATGTTTGAAATTTCTCCCCATTTAGATAATAGTCCGCGCTATTATTTCTTTTATCAAAATGCATTATCATTCATTTCCCAACGCTGTATTCCATCTGCCATTTTTTTTGCCCATACTTCCAATTTGCCTAAGTCCTGCTGCAATCACATTGTTTCCTCAGCACTACCTACTTGCCACAAAGCCATCAATTCCATTAACTAAATCATTGACAAAATGTGAAAAGTAGTGGTCCCAATGCTAACCCCTGAGGAACACCACCAGTCAGCGGCAGCCAACCAAAAAAGGCCCCTTTTATTCCTACCCACTGCCCCCTGCCTGTCAGCCATTCTGCTATCCGTGCCAGTATCTTTCCTGTAACGCCATAGGATGTTATCTTGTTAAGCAGCCTCATGTGTAAAATCCAAGTAAATGACACCCACTAACTCTCCTTTGTTCACTCTGCTTGTTACTTCCTCAAAGAACTCTTAACAGATTTTTCAGGCGAGATTTGCCTTTACAGAAACCATGCTGACTTTGACTTATTTTATCATTAGACTCCAAGTACCTCAAAACCTCATCCTTAATAATAGACTCCAACACTTTCCCGATCACTGAGGTTAGGCTAACTGGCCTACAAATTCTTTTCTTTTGCTTTCCTCCCTTCTTAGAGTGGAGTGACATTTGCAATCTTCCAGTCCTCCAGGACTATGCCAGAATCAAGTGATTCTTGAAAGATCATGATCAATGCATCTATTATCTCTTCAGCAGCCTCTGTCAGGACTCTGGGATGTAGTTCATCTGGTCCAGGTGACTTATCTACCTTAAGACTTTTGAGTTTGCTTAGCACTTTTTCCTTTGTAATAGCAATGGCACTCACTCCTCCTCCCTGACACTCATGGACCTCTGGCACACTGCTAGTGGCTTCCACAGTGAAGACAGATGGAAAGTACCCATTAAGTTCATCTGCTATTTCTTTGTCCCCCATTACTACCTCACCAGCATCATTTTCCAGTGGTTCAATATTAACTCTCATCTTCCTTTTACTCCTTAAATGACTGAGAAAACTTTTGGTATCCTGCTTTATATTATTGGCTAGTCTACCCTCATATTTTATTTTTTCCCTTCTTGTATCTTTTTTAGTTGCCTTTTGTTGGATTTTAAAAGTTTCCCAATCATCCAACTTCCCATTCACTTTTGCCACCTTTATGTGCCATTTCCTTGGCTTTTATGCAGTCCTTAACTTCCTTTGTCGGCCACGGTTGCCTACCCCTTCCTTTTAAGAACTACTTCCTCTGTGGGACATACCTATCCAGTGTCTTGTGAACTATTCCCAGAAATTTCAGCCATCTCTGCTCTGGATCCTCTGGACAGGCTCCTTCTCTCATGGCTCTGTAATTCCCTTTATTCTATTGTGATACAGGTACATACGAGTTATGCTTCTCCCTCTCAAATTGCAGTATGAATTCAATCATATTATGATCACTGCCTCCTGAGGGTTCTTTTACTTTAAGCTTCCTAATAAGATCTGGGTTATTACATAACATCCAATCTAAGATAGCCTTTCCCTGAGTAGGCAGAGGTTATAGTAGAGGCTTTGGTGATAATTTACCAAAATTCTCTGGACTCTAGGCAGATCCTGGCAGATTGAAGAAAGGTGAATTATCACGCCACTGTTTAAAGAAGTGTAATACGCTGTTAGGTTTCACTGCTAAGGATAATGTAATGCTTTTCTGTGTAATGATCCACTGCTAAGGTTATGGTTTCTCTGTAGCAGTAATGTTTGGGTTATGACTAGAGATACCATGGCTTTGGAATGCAGAGGCTATCCAATGGGAGAAATGTTGTTCTTTCTTGTATGTCTGGAAGCTGGGTTTTTCGCGGTCTTTCATTGGGAAGCGATGGAGAGCGTCGGAAGACCACTGGATGGAGTGGACTGAGGAGCGAGGGTCCGAGGGCCGGCTATGCTTGGAGGTTGACGGCAACAAATGAACAAACAATGAGCTCCAACGATGCACAATAGACTGTTTCATGTGAATGGGCCCTTTTATTTTGTTTCTTTACTAGCCATATAGTTAAATTAAGAATGATAAAGATCTATCGTTTAACGACATATTGTGTACTGTTTGATATTTTGCAGTGCGGATTTGTAACCAGGCAATGCGTCACGCAGCTTCCACACAAACGAGATTTCTCAGTTTGGCAGGACCAGAAGTTGTTTTCCCCTAGACGAATATGTGTTGGCCGAGCTTGAGGGTTACAATTGTGGGGGCTATGTTTGGGATCGATTCCGTTGGATGCTGCGTGATTGTGTTTAAATCTGTGCTGATATGGATGCTGTTGGGGTGGAGCGTTGGTGCACCTCCGTGGGGTTACCGGTAACTAATGTGTGCATGTTGAGTGGGGTGGATATTCGTACCCCAAGTGAATTGTTCGTTCGATTTTTGAGTAGTGTTAAAGCTGTTGGCAAAGTTGAAATTGTAGCACGGAGTTTGATAAAGTGGTGGGCTCAGACCTTGTTTTAGTTCAGACTACTGCTGACTGGGACTGCCAGCATCTACCAGTGCTCCAGGTGAGGCGGGGCCATGGCCCGTCCATGTGCCAGAACGGCAGCGTTTAAATTCTGGTGGGCACCAACACCCCTCTTGTGAGGAGGCTCATGGGGGCCTGCAAGGGGGAGGCTGGTGAGAGCTTTCTGGGAACATTGTCCATGCACCCAGTGTTTCGAGCTGCCTTTGAGAAAGTGCATGGCTGCATTGGGTCAGGTACTGAATTTAGATGAGGGACTGTGTAGTTCACTCAGTCGAAGCCAATGGTGGTATGGCCCGAGGAAGTAACGAGAATGATGGGGCCCCCAACTTTCCCGGAGTGCCTGAGGGCGAGGCACTCTTAGGGAACGCTCCAGAAGACCTCGAGGGGTTTCCCCGGTGCACCTGTTCCCAGTGACAGTAATGTCCAGTGTTCCTGTGAGACAAGCTGGGGAGAAACTATAGGAAAAAGGGGGAAAGTTGACAGCAAACATAGAGGCAGTTACCACCTGGCCAAGACCTCAGACTGTGAGCGCTCTGCACTTGTTCCTCGGGTTCTGTGGTACATGCTGCCTTTCGCTAACTCCCCATTGATTGAGGGAGAGACTCCCGTCCCTTCTCCCATTGTGTTAGATGAGGGGGTGCAGAGGTCTCAGAGAATTAGGAGACCACCGGATAGGCTGGGCTATGTAACACCAGGGGAACAGAGTGTGACCCCTACTGTTTTTGGCAGCTATGTCATTGCCTTGTACACCTGGGTTGGGCTTTGTGTTTTGCAGGAAGGGTTGGTGAATTATCTCAACGTCATGAGGACATGACTAAGTTTGGTGGGGGGAGAGTGTAACATGCTGTAAGGTTTCACTGCTAAGGCTAATGTAATGGCTTCTGTGTAATGTTCCACTGCTAAGGTAATGGTTTCTCTGTGGTAGCAATGTTTGGCTTATGACTAGAGATAACGGGGCTTTGGAATGCAGGGGCTATCCAATGGGAGTAATGTTCTTTTTTGTGTGTCTGGGAGCTGGGTTTTTCGCAGTTTTTTGTTGGGGAGCGATGGAGAGAGAGGATGCGAATGGAGAGAGGCGGAAGATCACCGGATGGAGTGGACTGAGGGGCAAGGGTCCGAGGGCTTGGAGATCAATGGGAACAAATGAATGAACAATGAGCTCCAATGATGCGCAATAGACTGTTTCATGAGAATGGGCCCTTTTTTTTGTTTCTTTACTAACCATATAGTCAAATTAAGAATGATAAAGATCTATCATTTAATCGCATATTGTGTACTGTGGGATATTTTGCGGTGCGGATTTGTAACTGGGCAACGCGTCACGCAGCATCCACACAAACAAGATTTCTCAGTTCGGCTAGATGAACATGTGCTGGCCGAGGGTTACAGAAGGATGTAGGCAAAAGGCAGGTAACTATAGGCCAGTTTAACATCTGAAGCTATCATTAAAGAAGAAATAGTGAGGCATCCGGAAAGAAATGGATCCATCATGCAGACGGACGCATGGATTCAGCAAAAGCCGGCCAGTCCTGTTTGACAAACTTACTGGAGTTCTTTTAGGATATAATGAACAGAGTGGATGGAGGGGAACAGATGGCTGTTCTTTATTTGGATTTCCAGAAGGCGTTCTATCAGGTGCCACATAAAAGACTTGTTCATAAGGTAAGGATGCATAGAGCTGGGGATGATGTATTAGCATGGATAGAGGATTGGTTAACCAATAGAAAGCAGAGAGTTGGGATACATGAGTGTTTCTCTGGTTGGCAGTCAGTGGTGAGTGGTGTGCCGCAGGGGTCGGTGCTGGGCCCGTAACTGTTCACGGTATACATTAACGATCGGGAAGAGGGGGCCGGGTGTAGTGTATTTAAGTTTGTTGATGGCATTAAATTGAGTGGAAAAGCAAATTGTGCATAGAATTTGGAGAGTCTGAGGAGAAATATAGATAGGTTGAGTGGGCAACAGTCTGGTAGATGGAATACAATGTTGGTAAATGTGAGGTCATGCACTTTGTAAGGAAAAATGGAAGATCAGATTATTTAAATGGTAAATTATTGCAGGATGCTGCTGTGCAGAAAGACTTGGGGGTACTTGTGCATGAATCGCAAAAGGTGGTTTGCAGGTGCAGCAGGCAAATGGGATGTTGGCCTTCCTTGCTAGAGGGATTGAATTTAAGAGCAAGGGGGTTATGCTGCAACTGTACAGGGTACTGGTAAGGCCACATCTGGAGTACTGCGTGCAGTTCTGGTCTCCTTACTTGAGGAAGGATATACTGGCTTTGGAGGCGGTGCAGAGGAGGTTCACCAGGCTGATTCCTGAGATGAGAGGGTTAGACTATGAAGTGAGTTTGAGTCACCTGGGACTGTACTCACTGGAATTCAGAAGAATGAGAGGAGATCTTACAGAAATATATAAAATTGTGAAAGGGATAGATAAGGTAGAGGCAGGAATGTGAGATTAGAACTACAGGATATAGCCTCAAGATTCAGGGGAGTACATTTAGGACGGAGATGAGGAGGCACTGCTTTTCTCAAAGAGTGGTGAATCTGTGGAATTCTCTGCCAATGAAGCAGTGGAGGCTACCTTAATAAATATATTTAAGACAAGGTTGGATAGATTTTTGCATAGTAGGGGAATTAGGGTTAAGGGAAAAAGGCAGGTAGGTGGAGATGAGTCCATGGTCAGATCAGCTATGATCTTATTGAATGGCGGAGTAGACTCAATTGGTCGGATGGCCTACTCCTGCTCCAATTTCTTGTGTTGTTATGTTCTTAAGCTGCTCTAAAAAGCCATCTCGTAGGCATTCAACAAATTCCCTCTCTTGCAATCTGACACCAACCTGGTTTTCCTAAAGTCCCTCATTACAATTGTGTCATTACCCTTATTACATGCCTTTTCCAGGTTCCCTTTGCAATCTCAACCCCACATCTCTGCTACTATCTGGAGGCCTATATATGATTCTCATAATGTTTTTTTTACATTTGCAGTTTAACTCCACCCACAAAGATTCAACGTTCTCTGACCCTATGTCACCTCTTTCTAAAGGTGTAATTTCATCTCTCACCAACAGAGCCACACCATCACTACCTGTCCTTTTGATACAAAGTATATCCTTTGATGTTAAGCTCCAACTATGACCTCCTTTCAGCCACGACTCAGTGATGCCCACAACATCATACCAATCAATCTCTAATTGCACCATGAATTCATCCACCTTATTCCGAATGCTATGTGCATTTAAATACAACACCTTCAGTCCTGCATTCTTTGACCTTTTGAATTTTGCCTCTGTGGTACAACTTAATTGTTTGCTCGGTCTGCATTTGTACCCAGTCATGTTACATCCATCATCTACTTGTAAACCTGCTGGCTCATCCTCAGCTCTATCATACTGTTTCCCTTCCCCCTGCTATTTATTTAAACCACTCCCAACAGCTCCGGTAAACCAGTGTACAAGGATATTGGTCCTCCTCAGATTCCCCCTCATGAATCAAGATTCAGATTCATCCCTTTTGTACAGCTCCCACCTGCACCAGAAGAGGTCCCAATTATCCAGAAATCTGAATTTCTTCCCCCTGATCCAGTTCTTCAGCCACACATTTATCTGCCACCTCATTCTATTCCTATCCTCACTGTACTACCTTTTGAGATACTGCTTCTCAGCTTCCTTCCTAACTCCCTGTATTCTGTTTTCAGGACCGCCTCCTATTTTCTTCCTATGTCGTTGGTACCAATATGTACCACAATTTCTGGCTGCTAGCCCTCCCTTTTCAGGATATTGTGGACATGTCCAGAAACATCGCAGACCCTGGCACCTGGGAGGCAAACTATCATCCATGTTTCCTTTTCATGTCCACAGAATCACCTATCTGTCCCCCTGACTATAGAGCCCCCTATTACCGCTACCATCCTCTTCAGTTCCCTACCCTTCTGAACCACAGGGCCAGGAGTCCATGTCTGTTAAACATTAAAGTACTTCTATATAATATTTGAATATGTGCAGATGTTGCCAAAGTGGCACAAAAACTGTTCATCATAAAACCGTTTGCTGAATTGTCCTGTTAAATCACATTCTTGTTAATGCAGAACAGAAACTGTTTGTGTAGATGTTATACTGCATATGATTTTATTTGTTTTCCATGGATAGTCATACAGATTGTCCTGCTTTTTTCATGAGGTTTGTTCTGGTAACTGTGTAATTAAGTTTTGTTCTCTTTTGTAGGTATTACAGGACGTCAGTTTTAATCATGTGTTTCTTAATGCCAACTATTATCCCCTGGTACTTCTGGGGGGAGAGTCTCTGGAATTCATACTTTCTGGCTTCCATTCTTCGATATACCATCTCTCTGAATGTCACATGGCTGGTAAATAGTGCTGCCCACATGTATGGAAACAGACCCTATGACAAGAACATCAGTCCTAGAGAAAACAGATTTGTTACTTTTGGAGCACTTGGTGAGTAGGAAAACCGGTCCAGGTTGGTACCAACTTGGTTGTTTTCAAAAATTTGACAGCAATGGGGTTAACTGCAACTCTGGGTAGAACCCCTTTCACATTTGACGCAAGCATTATCGTTTTAGTGATGTAATTGAGTTACCATCTTGCCTTCTCTTTATGCCTCCTGAAGTTATTAGCTGACTGTGTCCCAGTCAGCTAGTAGGGCCTGAACTGCATCAACAGAGGTGGTAAAATCAAGTACTTGAATTGGGGATGCAAAGCTGTCGAGTGACCTGACCTTGTTTATAATCCAAAATTGGATGTGTCACAGTAGATCTATCTTCATCACCTGTTCACTTACAGGTTGTCTAGGAGCTCTGCTGACACCTACACAATAGTTTGCATGCAACATTGGCATCAACGGTGTTTATTTCCATGGAGGCTGATGGTAAGCACACCTGGGCAACAAAGCAGTTCTTCATGTACATCTGCTAACTGACTGGAGAGAAAAAAGCAACATCGAAACATGCTACTCAGTGTAATTACACTAAACCTCTGACTTGGCCATTCGTAGATCCCAATGGTTTGGTGTCTTGCTCACTGGGTCCCTGGTTCTTCTGTTCCCCTGACATTTGCTAATTCATTGAAGTTTGTTATGGTACTGAACACTGTATGGTACTTAATGCTGATTAAAAGTATATTGTGATATTAATATGAATAACATTCAAAAGGCCATAAAACTTACTCATCAGCCTGAGGTGTCATTTGAATCTGTACCTTCTCGGTTATTTTGTTTATTCTCATTGCCTTGCGAGCTACTTTTATAAATGTCAGAAGTATAATTCACAATTTGTAACCAAAAAGCGGCTTGGTATTGTGAAATTTTGACACCATTTGTTCTACCCCTGCATCCAAGTCTCTGATATGTAGTGATGCTGCCTCAATAGAACTTAATAAGATAGCGTGACCTAACATCACTCATTCTAGAAAAGTTGCTTTTCAATTTTTAAGTTTACTATCTGCTCCTAGTACTATACTTGAAGTAATATCCTATTTACAGAATTTTAGAAGTGAAAAAGTAAGCTAGTAGAAGACTTCCCTACAATTCATGAATATTCTATCTACTATAGAGACACAAGAGACAGCAAATGTTGGAATCTGAAACAAAAGAAACATTGTTGGAGACACTCAGCAGACTGAGCAACATATATGTGGGGGGGAGGGGTGGAATTGTTGACATTTCAGGTCAAGACCCTGTATCAGGCCTGCCCATTATTAAATATGCTTTCCCAAAAGAATCGAATCTTTTATCAAGTACAATCATGAGTAAGTTGTTTTTTTTACACCTGCAGATTGTAATGGTGGTTGTCCAGTACTACAGCATGGAATCATCCTTGATCTGTTTGTGTTCCTCTCCAAACCATGTGGCGTATCGGGTGGCAACCTTGCTGTTTCTTTACAAGGCAGAGTTGTCAGCTCGACTTGGTGGAAAGCGTGCAAGAAGCCTATCTTGTTTGACTGGGACCACTCACCTCGAAGTCCGGTGTGGATTCCACTGCACCACTGGCTGACTCAAATTATCATCCTTGATAGATACTGAATATTTCCTTGGGTTTTTATGATCATCTGTCATTGTGCTCGGTTGTGATCCCACAATCTCTCCAGGGTTCTCACCAGCAAGTTGGTACTTGGAGAGTAACTTGGAACGGTATCTTAGCAATGATGTCTGAGGACCCTCACTTCAGGATTCAACTCTTGATATCTTCTCTTTAGTAAAGACCAACTTTAAATACTTATCAAATTCCTGCACCATTCTCGGATCATTGTCTACAAAGTAACAGTCCTCTTCAGGACCCACCTAATAACCATATAACAATTACAGCATGGAAACAGGCCATCTCGGCCCTTCTAGTCCATGCCAAACTCTTACTCTCACCTAGTCTCACTGACCTGCAGTCAGCCCATAACCCTCCATTTCTTTCCTGTCCATATAGCTATCCAATTTAACTTTAGACGACAACATTGAACCTGCCTCAACCACTTCTGCTGGAAGCTTGTTCCACGCAGCTACCACTCTGAGTAAAGAAGGTCACCCTCATGTTACCCCTAAACTCTTGCCCTTTAACTCTCAACTCATGTCCTCTTGTTTGAATCTCCCCTACTCTCAATGGAAAAAGCCTATCCATGTCAACTCTATCAATCCTCCTCATAATTTTAAATACCTCTATCAAGTCTGCCCTCAACCTTCTATGTTCCAAAGAATAAAGTCCTAACTTGTTCAACCTTCCTCTGTAACTTAGGTGATGAAACCCAGGTAACATTCTAGTAAATCTTCTCTGTACTCTCTCTAGTCTGTTGACATCTTTCCTATAATTCAGTGACCAGACTGTACACAATACTCCAAATTTGGCCTCACCAATGCCTTGTACAATTTCAACATTACATCCCAACTCCTATACTCAATGCTCTGATTTATAAAGGCCGGCATACCAAAAGCTTTCTTCACCACCCTATCCACATGAGATTCCACCTTCAGGGAACTATGCACCATTATTCCTAGATCCCTCTGTTCTACTGCATTCTTCAATGCCCTACCATTTACCATGTATGTCCTATTTTGATTAGTCCTACCAAGATGTAGCACCTCACATTTATCAGCATTAAACTCCATCTGCCAACTTTCAGCTCACTCTTCTAATTGGTCTAAATCTCTCTGCAAGCTTTGAAAACCTACTTCATTATCCACAACTCCACCTATCTTAGTATCATCTGCATACTTACTCATCCAGTTTACCACCCCATAATAATTCCTCCTTTATACATGCATATTTCATTTCCCATTTTGATTGTAAAATAATTTGCAATCCCCACAGCTTTTCTCCTACTGTATTAATTTCCCCATTCTTTATATTCATTACTACAGTACTTATATGCTCTCACCTTGGACTTTAATGGGGGTTCTAATCTCTTTACCTTGCTGCAGCATCCTGAAATTGCTGGCATGTACTTTTTTTTTGTTAGTGAAATTTACTTAGAACATGGAACAGGCCTATCAGCCTACGATGTCAGTGCTAAGCACAATAGAGAGTTAAACTAAATTTCATCAGCCTGTACGTGATCTATCTGTCCATTTCTTGCATATTAATGTGTCTAATTGCCTCTTAATTAGACTCATTATCATATTCGTTTTCATCATTACCACCAGCAGCCTATTTCAGTCATGTAACACTATATTTAAAAGAAACTTACCGGCACGTTTCCTTTAAGTGTTTTCTCCTTCCCTGTTATTCATGTTCTCAAGTATTTGATATTTCCCTGTTTTGTGGCAGCAGTACAGTGCCATTCATTTTTTTAAAAAAAACTAAATTACAATAAGAAAAACAGTACTGTGCAAAAGTCTTAGGCCCATAGTGTATGTATAGCAAGGGTGCCTTAGACTTTTGTACAGCACTGTATTTGTCAACATGGAGCAGAGGGTGAGCTTGTAAGTCTGCTGGAAGCAAAGGATGTTGGAAATGGTGACGGTGGAGCGCTGCAGGAGGGGTGTGGGACAGGTGGCAGAGAAAGAGTGCCAACGGCGCAGGTGCAGACACACCCAGCCTTGAGACACCAGGCAAGGTCATTTGATTCCAAACAATTGGTTTATTGATCATCACAGAATGTCTCTCTCTGGTGCTTCCCACTCCATTCCTTTTTTTCCAGCCACGATTCCCCTCTCTCTGCCCCCATCCCACTCTCAGTCCACAATAGAGACTCTTATCAGAATCAGGTTTACCATCACTCACATATGTCATGAAATTTATTTTTAGAGGCAGCAGTAGAGTAAAATACATAAACTTACTACAGCACTCTGGAAAAAGTCTTGGGCACCCTAGATATGTGCCTAGGACTTTTGCATGGTACTGTATATATTTAAAAAATAAGTATTGCAAAAATAGTGAGGTAGTGTTCATGTTTTGGTTCATTGTTCAGAAATCTGATGGTAGAGGGGAAGGAGCTGTTCATTAAACGTGTGTGTGTCTTCAGGTTTCTGCATGTACTCTGAGCAAAAAGATTATCACCATCTACCCTATCCACACGTCTCATAATTCTATTTACTATCAGATCTCCCCTCTGCCCCTGATGCTCCAGAGAAAACAACCCAAGTGTGTCCAATCTCTCCTTATGGCTCATGCCCTTTAATTCAGGCAGCATTCTGGTAAATCTCCACATCCTTCCTGTAATGGGTGGCCAGAAGAGAGAATACCTTTTACTGCATGTTCAGAGTTTAAATTTTGTCCCTTCTTCCCCCCCCCCCCCCGAATAGAATCTGGTGCCTTGGTGTATTCCAACTATGATCTGCTCCTCATTTTGTGGTGCCCATATCATTCAAAAAATGAGCACTGAGTGGAAATCTCTAAAACAGTGTTATGATGTGCAACCACTGCTTCTACCCTGTTGAGAGGCCCAAGAGCCACATTGGATGCTCAAGCAGCTGTTTGCTATTCTTTTTCCCGTGTCTGATGTTCAGCAGTTTATGTACAATATTTGAAATGATGATACCCAGAACTAGAAATCCTTTGGTTTGGGGTGTCATTTTTGATGGACCATTTCTTTAAAAAATGAACAAAAATTATGTGCAGGTTTAGCTTTTATGTGGTTTCCAGTCGTAGTGCACTTCACCTTTGTAACCAAGAATAATGATTGCCGATCTAGCCACACCCAAATAGATTGTCACCATTTAGAGAGAGAAAATAATATAAAGCAAATAATTAATCCTATTTATACCCAAGCATAAGATTTATTGCTCTAGCATTTCATTAAAATTCCTCTAGCACTATTTCCTCCTACCTGCAGTATTTGGCACACTTGACTAGATCATCCTTCTCCTGTACCTCTGCACCACTGGTCCACAGATGAAGTCCATATTCAGCATTTTCCATTCTTGTCTTTAGGTCACAGCCAAAGAGTCACCTCTGAAAACTGGTGGTACTGGATCTTTCTTTGGCTTCCTCCAACTTGTCCTGCTCATCAGTAATGTGGAAAAATGCATTGTTAGTTTCCATGAATGGGCTGGAGAAAAAAAGTTTTATCTCACATTCTTTCTATCCCTCATTGAATTGAATTGAATTCACTTTATTTCTTACATCCTTCACATACATGAGGAATAAAAATCTTAACATTACATCTCTGTCTAAATGTGTAATGTGCAATCATAGTAATTTATAATAAGTAGAACAGTCAGTGTAACATAGAAATACACTCAAATCAGCATGAGTTAATCAGTCTGATGGCCTGGTGGAAAGAGCTGTCCTGGAGCCTGTTCGTCCTAGCTTTTATGCTGCGGTACCGTTTCCTGGATGGTAGCAGCTGGAATATATTGTGTTTGAGGTGACTCAGGTCCCCAATGATCCTATGGGCCCTTTTCCCACACCTGTCTTTGTAAATGTCCTGAATCATGGAAAGTTCACAACTGCAGATGCGCTGGGCTGTCTGTAGCACTCTCTGCAGAGTCCTACAATTAAGGGAAGTACAGTTCCCATACCAGGCAGTGATGCAGCCAGTCAGGATGCTCTCAATTGTGCCCCTGTAGAAAGCTCTTAGGATTTGGGTCCATACCAAACTTCCTCAACCGTCTGAGGTGAAAGAGGCGCTGTTGTGCCTTTTTTACCACACAGCTGGTGTGTATACACCATGTGAGGTCCTCGGTGATGTGGATGCCGAGGAACTTGAAGCTGTTTACCCTCTCAACCCCAGATCTATTGAGGTCAATAGGGGTTAGCCTGTCTCCACTCCTCCTGTAATCCACAATTAGCTCCTTTGTTTTTGCAACATTGAGGAAGAGGTTTTTTTGACACCACTGTGTCAGAGAGATGACTTCTTCCCTGTAGACCACCTCATTTGAGATTAGGCCGATCAATGTAGTGTTGTCGGCAGATTTAATTAGCAGATTGGAGCTGTGGGTGGCGACACAGTCATGGGTATACAGGGAGTAAAGGAGGAGATTTAGTACACAGCCCTAAGGGGCTCCTGTGTTGAGCGTCAGAGGGACAGAGATGAGGGAGCCCACTCTTACCACCTGCTGGCGATTTGACAGGAAATCCAGAATCAGCTGACAAGACAGGGTCAAGGTAGAGGTCTGTGAGCTTCCTGTCGAGCCTGGAGGGAATTATGGTGTTGAATGCTGAACTGTAGTCCAAGAACAGCATTCTCACATAAGTATTATTTAATAGGTGGCTGTTTAAAAAGGGAGCTTCGAGAGCATTGTCCATTGTACGTGGCCAATCAGTGGCTATAACCAGAGCACCATTCGTGAGTTAAATACTATAGCAGGGAGACACTGCCTAGTGGAGTGGTCATCGATGGTGTGATCTGAGGCAGAATGGTGAGGCTTTGGGTCATTTGTTAGGAAGAGTGAGGAGGTGATAGATGGGAGCTATAGGCAAGTAGTCACACTAAGGCCTCGGGAGACAGATAAGTGGGTAACAGGAGAGGGAAGGGCAGGAGTCAGATTCTAGAGAGTACCCCTGTGGCTGTGCCCTTTAACAATAAGTACTCCTGTTTGAGTACTGTTGGGGGGGATGGCCTACCTGGGTGAAACAACAGTGGCCGTACCACTGGCACAGAGTCTGGCCCTGTGGCTCAGAAGGGTAGGGAAAGGAAGAGGGCAGCAGTAATAGGGGACTCCATAGTTAAGGGGTTACCAGGCGATTCTGTGGATGCAGGAAAGAAAAACAGATGGTAGTTTGCCTCCCAGGTGCCAGGGTCCGGGATGTTTCTGATCGTGTCCACAATATCCTGAAGTAGGAAGGTGAACAGCCAGAGGTCGTGGTACATATTGGTACCAATGACATGGGTAGGAAAAGGGAGGAGGTCCTGAAAACAGACTACAAGGAGTTAGGAAAGAAGCTGAGAAGCAAGACCTCAAAGGTAGTAATCTCTGGATTACTGCCTGTGCCACATGACAGTGAGTATAAGAATAGAGTGAGGTGGAGGATAAATGTGTGGCTGAGGGATTGGAGCAGGGGGCAGGGATGCAGAATTCTGGATCATTGGGACCCCTCTTGGGGCAAGCGTGACCTGTACAAAAAGGATGGGTTGCACTTGAATCCCAAGGGGACCAATATCCTGGCGGGAAGGTTTGCTAAGGCTATTGGGGAGAGCTTAAACTAGAATTGCTGGGGATTGGGAACTGAACTGAAGAGATGGAGGAAGGGGCTGTTGGCTCACAAATAGAGAAAGCTGGGAGATGGTGTGAGAAGGGCAGATAGGCAGGTGACAAAGAAGGGTTACGGTCAGATTGATGGTTTGGGATGTGTCTATTTTAATGCAAGAAGCATCATGAACAAAGTGGACGAGCTTAGAGCATGGATCAGTTCTTGGAGCTATGATGTTGTGGCCATTACAGAGACTTGGATGGCTCGGGCAGAAATGCCAACTTTAGATGTTTTAGAAAGGACAGGGAAGGAGGCAAAAGAGGTGGGGCTTGGCACCTGCTGATCAGAGATAGTGTCACAGCTGCAGAAAAGGAGGAAGTCACAGAGTGATTGCCTACTGAGTTCTCTGTGGGTGGAAGTTGGAAATAGGAAGGAGTCAATAACTTTGCTGGGTGTTTTCTTTATAGACCACCCAATAGTAACAGGGACATCAGGAGCAGACAGGGAGACAGCTTCTGGAAAGGAGTAATAATAATAGGCTTGTCGTGGTGGGAGATTTTAATTTCGCAAATATTGATTGACATCTCCCTAGCGCAAGGGGTTTAGATGGGGTGGGGTTTGTTAAGTGTGTTCAGGAAGGTTTCCTGACACAATGTAGA
Source organism: Mobula birostris (assembly GCF_030028105.1). Classification (NCBI taxonomy): domain Eukaryota; kingdom Metazoa; phylum Chordata; class Chondrichthyes; order Myliobatiformes; family Myliobatidae; genus Mobula; species Mobula birostris. The sequence continues at coordinate 93,615,208 of NC_092372.1, read as the reverse complement.
TAAGCCTACAAGAGGAGAGGCTGTAATTGATCTGGTATTGGGAAATGCACCCAGTGAGGTGCCAGGTCTCTCAGTGGAAGAGCATTTTGATAGTGATCACAATTCTATTTCCTTTATCATAGCATTGGAGAGGGATAGGAACAGACAAGTTAGGAAAGCATTTATCGGAGTAAGGGACAATATGAAGCTATCAGACAGCAACTTGGAAGCAGAAATTGGGAACAGATGTTCTCAGGGACATATATGGCAGAAATGTGGCAAATGTTCAGGGGATATTTGTGTGGTGTTCTGCATAGGTACTTTCCAATAACACGGAAAGGATGGTAGGGTACAAGAACCATGGTGTACAAAGGCTGTTGAAAATCTAGTCAAGAAGGAAAGAAAAGCTTATGAAAGGTTCAGAAAGCTAGGTAATTATAGAGATCTAGAAGATTATAAGGCTAGGAGGAAGGAGCTTAAGAATGAAATTAGAAGAGCCAGAAGGGGCAATGTGAAGCCTTTGGCAGACAGGATTAAGGAAAACCCCAAGGCATTCTACAAGTATGTGAAGAGCAAGAGGATAAGACATGAGAGAATTGGACCAATCAAATGTGATGGTGGAAAAGTGTGTATGGAACTGGAGGAGATAGCTGAGGTACTTAATGAATACCTTGCTTCAGTATTCACTACAGAAAAGGATCTTGGCGATTGTAGGGATGATTTACAATGGATTGAAAAGCTTGAACGTATAGAAATTAAGAAAGTGGATGTGCTGGAGCTTTTGGAAAGCATCAAGTTTGATAAGTCTCTGGGACTGGACGAGATGTACCCCAGGCTACCCTGGGAGGTGTGGGAGGAGATTGCTGAGCCTCTGACAATGTTCTTTGAATCATCAATAGAAACAGGGGAGGTTCTGGAGGATTGGAGATGTTGTTCCCTTATTCAAGAAAGGGAGTAGAGATTGCCCAGGAAATTATAGACCAGTGAGTCTTACTTCAGTGGTTGGGTAGGTTGTTGGAAAAGATCCTGAGAGGCAGGATTTATGAACATTTGGAGAGGCAAAATATTATAAGGAATAGTCAGCAAGGCTTTGTCAAAGGCAGGTCGTGCCTTACGAACCTGATTGAATTTTTTGAGGATGTGACTAAACACGTTGATGAAGGTAGAGCAGTAGATGTTGTGAGTATGGATTTCAGCAAGGCATTTGATAAGGTACCCCATGCAAAGCTTATTGAGAAAGTAAGGAGGCATGGGATCCAAGGGGACATTGCTTTGTGAATCCAGAACTGGCTTGCCCACAGAAGGCAAAGTGTGGTTGTAGAGGGGTCATATTCTACATGGAGGTCAGTCACCAGTGGTGTGCCTTAGGGATCTGATCTGCGACCCCTTCTGTTCGTGATTTTTATAAATGACCTTGATGAGGAAGTGGAGGGATGGGTTAGTAAATTTGCTGATGACACAAAGGTTGGGTGTGTTGTGGATAATGTGGAGGGCTGTCAGAGCTTACAGCGGGACATCAATAGGATGCAAAACTGGGTTCAGAAGTGACAGATGGAGTTCAACCCAGATAAGTGGGAGGGGGTTCATTTTTGTATGTCAAATGATGGCAGAATACAGTATTAATGGTAAGATTCTTGGCGGTGTGGAGGATCAGAGGGATCTTGGGATTCGAGTCCATAGAACACTCAAAGCTGCTGTGTGGGTTGACTCTGTTGTCAAGAAGCATACGGTGCATTGGCCTTCATCAACCGTGGGATTGAGTTTAAGAGCAGAGGTAATATTACAGCTGTATAGGACCCTGGTCAGATCCCACTTGGAGTACTGTGCTCAGTTCTGGTCACCTCGCTACAGGAAGGAAACTATAGAAAGGGTGCAGAGGAGATTTACAAGGATGTTGCCTAGATTGGGGAGCATGCCTTATGAGAATAGGTTGGGTGAACTTGGCCTTTTCTCCTTGGAGCGACGGAGGATGAGAGGTGACCTGATAGAGGTGTATAAGGTGATGAGAGGCATTGATCGTATGGATAGTCAGAGGCTTTTCCCAAGGGCTGAAATGGCTAACACGAGAGGACACAATTTTAAGGTGCTTGGAAGTAGGTACACATATCAAATACAAAAAAAATGTTGCAGGTACTAGGGTAGGTAGTGGATACAGAAGAGAGGAAACTCTGTGGACTAGGTTAAGGCTGGGGCGCCATTGAAAATGATAGGGAAACACCAGACAGGATTGTGAGAGGAATGTCAGGAAGAGGAGTCAGTAGAACGTGTAGTTCTGAGTTGCAGGAAGCATGGGATACAGAGAGAGATGAGAATTAGGGGTGCAGGAATTTGCATTAAAAGGGCTGCTGGGCATGGGTAAGAGAGCACAGGTTAGGGGTTCAGATTTTTTTCTATAGGATATGACAGATAAGCAGGAATAGGGTACTAGGATGCCCAAACAGGGGAGGATAAAGTCCTGACGATAAAGTCCTGATAAAGTTCTGTCCTGACGAAGGGTCTCGGCCTGAAATATCGACTGCACCTCTTCCTAGAGATGCTGCCTGGCCTGCTGCGTTCACCAGCAACTTTTATGTGTGTTGCTTGAAGTTCCAGCATCTGCAGAATTCCTGTTGTTTGCGAGGATAAAGTGTAGGTTAGGGTGTGTGTGTGAGATAGAACATAGAATAGTACTGCACAGTACAGGCACTTCGGCCCACATTGTTGTGCCGACCCTCAAACCCTGCCTCCCATATAACCCCCCACCTTAAATTCCTCCATATACCTGTCTAGTAGTCCCTTAAACTTCTCTAGTGTATCTGCCTCCACCACTGACTCAGGCAGTGCATTCCACGCACCAACCACTCTCTGAGTAAAAAACCTTCCTCTAGTATCCCCCTTGAACTTCCCACCCCTTACCTTAAGGCCATGTCCCCTTGTATCGAGCAGTGGTGCCCTGGGGAAGAGGCGCTGGCTATCCACTCTATCTATTCCTCTTATTATCTTGTATACCTCTACCATGTCTCCTCTTACCCTCCTTCTCTCCAAAGAGTAAAGCCCTAGCTCCATTAATCTCTGATCATAATCCATACTCTCTAAACCAGGCAGCATCCTGGTAAATCTCCTCTGTACCCTTTCCAATGCTTCCACATCCTTCCTATAGTGAGGTGATCAGAACTGGACACAGAACTCCAAGTGTGGCCTAACCAGAGTTTTATAGAGCTGCATCATTACCTTGTGACTCAAACTCTATCCCTCGACTTATGAAAGCTAACACCCCATAAGCTTTCTTAACTACCCTATCTACCTGTCTGTCTGCAATCTTTGACAATCCTCTACACTATCTACAACACCACCAACCTTTGTGTCATTTGCAAACTTGCTAACCCACCCTTCTACCCCCACATCCAGGTGGTTAATAAAAATCACGAAAAGTAGAGGTCCCAGAAATGATCCTTGTGGGACACCACTGGTCACAACCCTCCAATCTGAATGTACTCCCTCCACCACAACCCTCTGCCTTCTGCAGGCAAGCCAATTCTGAATCCACCTGGCCAAACTTCCCTGGATCCCATGCCTTCTGACTTTCTGAATAAGCCTGTGTGGAACCTTGTCAAATGCCTTACTAAAATCCATATAGATCACATCCACTGCACTACCCTCATCTATATGCCTGGTCACCTCCTCAAAGAACTCTATCAGGCTTATTAGACATGATCTGCCTTCATAAAGCCATGCTGACTGTCCCTGATCAGACCATGATTCTCTAAATGCCCAGAGATCCTATCTCTAAGAATCTTTTCCAACAGCTTTCCCACCACAGGTGTAAGGCTCACTAGTCTATAATTACCTGGTCTATCCCTACTACCTTTTTTTGAACAAGCAGACAACATTCACCTCCCTCCAATCCTCCGGTACCATTCCTGTAGACAACGAGAACATAAAGATCCTAGCCAGAGGATTGCTGAGATCCTAGCTCAGCAATTTCTTCCCTCGCTTTGTGGAGCAGCCTGGGGAATATTCTGTCAGGCCCCGCGGACTTACCCGTCCTAGTGTATTGGGTGAAGGGATTTAGAATGTAAGTCTATTGCACACTCCGGAGCAGAAGGTGGCAGTAATGCACCATTAGTTGGGTGCCAACTGCCATAAAACAAGACAGAGAGAGAGAAGTAGGTATAGAGGAGATGTCAGGGGTACGTCTTTTACACAGAGAATGGTGAGTGCGTGGAATGGGCTGCCGGCGACGGTGGTGGAGGCGGATACAATAGGGTCTTTTAAGAGACTCCTGGATAGGTACATGGAGTTTAGAAAAATAGAGGGCTATGGGTAACACTAAGTAATTTCTAAAGTAAGTATCTGTTCGGCACACCATTGTGGGCTGAAGGACCTGTATTGTGCTGTAGTTTTTCTGTTTCTATATTTCATCCTTCTGCAGACATGTAAGGACATTGTTGCACTGTTATCAGTTATCTCAGTACTGAATTAGAAGAAATTGCCTCTGAAGATTTGCAAAGACTAAAGATATTGGCTCTTGCTAGGTTTCCAAGCTGCTAAGCTTTTAATGCTGTCTGGCTATTCTCACTTAACTTACCCACGTTGGAGGTCATCCAGAACTATCTACTCCCTTGTCCGAAGTCCCATTGATCCATCACACACCTTCTTACTGATCCATATGTTCTCCTAGTTAATCAGCATTCTTGTGCTTGATTCAAACCCTCCATTGACTCCCTATGCACATTGTTTCCTCCATGTTGAGACACTGGCAAATCTCAAATTTTCATTTGATCCACATTCTTGATTTTAATTCTTCCACCACTAATATGAGTGTCTTCAGCTGTCAAACTACTCTGGAATTCCCATCCTAAATTGCTTTCTCTCTTTTTTTTTTCCTTTAAGACATTCTTTAAAACATATCCTTTCACCATTTGCCCTCATGTGATTGTCAAATCTTGTTAGATAATGCATCTATGGAGTGCCTTGGGACTTTTCCCTGTGTTAAGGGTGCCACATTCTTGATGTCCTGTATCCATTACAGTTTACTTGTGTCAGTAGCTTCTAATGTAGGTGCATTTGGATGACAATATGAGATGTTTTTCTAGGTGGCTGCAGTGTTACAATACAAAAAAAAGTTGTTCCTCGTATTTTAAAATAGCAAATTGTAATCTATTCTGAAAAGCCAAACTGGGCAACGTGGCCTAATCAAACAAAGGATTCCACCCCACCAGCCTCTGGGTCCAACATATAATTCTCCGTAACCTCTGCCACCTCCAACGGGATCCCACCACCAAGCACATCTTTCCCTTCCCCCCCTTCTGCTCTCTGCAGCAATCGCTCGCTACGCGACTCCCTTGTCCATTCGTCCCCTCCATCCCTTCCCACCGATCTCCCTCCTGGCACTTATCCTTGTAAGCGGAACAAGTGCTACACATGCCCTTACACTTCCTCCCTCACCACCATTCAGGGCCCCGGACAGTCCTTCCAGGTGAGGCGACACTTCACCTGTGAGTCGGCTAGGGTGATATACTGCATCCGGTGCTCCCAATGTGGCCTTCTATATATTAGCGAGACCCGACGCAGACTGGGAGATCGTTTCGCTGAACGCCTACGCTCTGTCCGCCAGAGAAAGCAGGATCTCCCAGTGGCCACACATTTTAATTCCACGTCCCATTCCCATTCTGATATGTCTATCCATGGCCTCTTCTACTGTCAAGATGAAGCCACACACAGGTTGGAGGAACAACACCTTATATTCCATCTGGGTAGCCTCCAACCTGATGGCATGAATACTGACTTCTCTAACTTCTGTTAATGCCGCTCCTCCCCTTCACACCTCATCCCTTATTTATTTAATCTCAATCTATCTCTCTCTCTCTCTCTCTCTCTCTCTCTCTCTCTCTCTCTCTCATTCTCTCTCATTCTCATTCTCTCTCTCTCTCATTCTCTCTCTCTCTTTCTTTCTTTTCTCCCTCTGTCCCTCTCACTACAACTCCTTGCCTGCTCTCCACCCTCCAGGCCCCCTTCTCTCTCTCTCCCCAGGCTTCCCATCCCATGATCCTGTCCCTTCTCCAGTCTGGTATCCTTTTTGCCAATCAACTTTCCAGCTCTTAGATCCACCCCTCCCCTCCTGTCTTCTGTCATTTTGGATCTCCCCCTCCCCCTCGTACTTTCAAATCTCTTACTATCTCTTCTTTCAGTTAGTCCTGACGAAGGGTCCCGGCCTGAAACGTCAACTGTACCTCTTCCTCTAGATGCTGCCTGGCCTGCTGCGTTCCACCAGCATTTTGTGTGTGTGTGTTGCTTGAATTTTGAGCGACTGCAGATTTCCTCGTGTCTGCAATAATTGCAGAAATTCTGCTTGATAAATATGTTGGGTGGACGGGTTGATGGTGGAGAGTAGTACTGGCTATGAAGGTACTGGTAGGTGAAGGGAACAGGGAATAATAAAACAACATAAAACAGGATGTCCAGTCAGATACTGTATCAGCCTTTGTTGCATGTTACAGCACTGAAAGTGGTTATGGAGAATATTTTGGATTAATAATAAACTTGCTGTATTTCCTACCTACAGGGGAAGGATTCCACAACTATCACCATACATTTCCATTTGACTACTCAACAAGTGAGTTTGGATTTCGGCTGAACCCGACAACGTGCTTTATTGATTTCATGTGTTGGCTTGGCCTGGCAAGTGATCGAAAAAGAGCCACAAAGCAAATGATTGAAGCACGCAAAATGAGAACTGGAGATGGAAGTGCTTGAAAAGGAACGGTCTCAAGTTCCAAGCAGAGTTTTCATATATTTAAATTCGTTGTTACTTTGACTTGGATATATAGTCATTGCATTCCAAGCTTCTGACAATGATGCATTTTGCTTTATGGCCTTTTCACTTTGTTTCTCAATTTAATTTGAGTCCTTGAGTAAGTGTGTTGACTATATTCTACTGACTGCAAAAAGCCCTGTTTAATCTGCCATCAGTGGTTTAATGTAATAAGTGACAGCAGATATCCCTTGTTTAAAGGGTACACTGTACATCTTGCATTGACCTCAGGAGATTAGGGTTAAATTGTCAGTGTAATGGATCGGGCTTGTGAAATTATCCCCACTCTGGCAAGCTGAATTAATGTTCTTGCAATAAAATAAATGTTTGGGCTTGAAATGATTAAATTTGCAAGATGTCCATGTTGGTGGTGTTGATATTTTGTATTTTACTTTATTCAAATCAATGTGACCTTTGTAATAGAAAGTAGTTGTTCAGGAGAAAATGAGCAGTTTTGGTACTTTGCTGTCCAAGTGTAAGTGATTAAGAATTTTTATTTAATTTCAAGCAAGTTTTATTTAATTCTAGTTTGGTGATGAATTGGAAAACTGTTGTGATTTTTAGATAATGTGTGATAAGGAGAAACAAAGGTAAAAATATTTTTCTATATGGTTCATCAGATGTGGCAGATATTGTGTTTTAGGAAGATATTAATAGCTATTAATCTCTTTGAGACCAAATCATGTAACAAGTGTATGTTTTACATTTAAAATTTTTGCATGAGGGTGTGGGTTTTCCGTGAAGAATTGGGTCTTGTGTCTGTACAGACAAATGAATCAGGATCAGCAGGAAATTGCTTTGCTCATTGGTAAGGAGTTAACACAGAATTGACAAACTACAAGATACAAGAAACATCCCAAAACTTTCAGATAATGTTTTAAAAACTTTTGTGACTTAAAATTTAACCTTTTGACTCCTCTATCAGCTGTTGCATGTGCATTAGATTTTAAAAGTTAAAAATCAAAACAGTTACAACTCCCAAGAGCATCACCCAACTGCCTGTGCTGGGTGGTGTTTTCAGAAACACTGCAGAAATGGTTTTAAAAGAGGTGATAAACCCACACACGACAAAAGAGATTTAATTAATGCAAATTATAACTAAACTTTTGCCTCTAATATTTAAGCTGTTGAAAGGAAATTGCAATGGTTTTGTTATCAGTAAGCTAGATGCTGCTCAGACTGTGAAAGAGAGTTGAGGAGATTGCTGAGAAGAGGGAAGATGAGGTGCAAGCAGGAGATGCATGTATAGTAATATAAACCAAGTACTGTGATAATGCTTTATAATAGCTTGGCAAAGATCCATTTGTCCGTGGTGACTGTAAAGCATTGTAGTATTTAACCAAGTATAAAGACTATGACAAGATCCTATGATGGATGTAATGCACCATATCTATCAAGATTGAGTTCATTCGAATAGATACACTTATTTAATCCACTCATCTTTTATATTGTGGCAGAACTACACCTGGGTAATCAGCAGTTCCTTCTTCGACTTAAATTGTCTTAGTACTGAGTTAGGTGATCCATCTACTATTCTTTTGTGTTTTACTCATGATAAATCAGCATACTACACCAAGTTTTTTCTCTTGCATCTGAATAAACCAAAGTCTGACCATGTCATTATGAATGGATTTGAACACAGTTTGGTAAGTTAAGGTGAAGTTAGTATACTGTACTGAAATTGAAAACAGAAAGGTCATCAACTTTAAAGAGTAAATACTAATGAAATCCATTTTAAAAGCTTAATTCGTATGTCAAGCAACTCTGATCACAGCTTTTAAGAGGCAAAACTATAATGATTAACCAAAGCTGTGTGTATGTTAGCACCAGTAAATAATAAAATTATGTTGCCTGCTTCTCACAAGAGACCAAATGTCTTTCAAAGGGAATATTGGGAATGAATTTGCTGAGCATATAATGCAGGCATTGCTTTCACTTGTGGGTTCAATTGTGACTTTAACCTAGAATGTGGGAAAGCAATATTTTGAGACAACTAGACACCTTATTGCTTGTCCTGTAATTGCTCTATGCCCTGTATAGAGCAGGTTTAAATTCTAAGTTTTCTGGCAGAACCAAGTTGAACTTGGTGCTCATCTATTAGAAAGGAGGAAATTGGCTTAGGGTTCCCACTTGGAATTGTTATTCTGTAAGTCCTGTTAATGTACAAGTACATGGAATGGTTGATGCTCTCATGGTCAAATTACCCACTGGGTTTATTGACAAGGTAATCACACATAAATTTTTCAGCAGCATATTCTGGAAATTCCTTTAATGCCTTTTCAATCAGTGACATTTCAGCTTTGGGACGTTTCTTTAGCACTGGTTCAGTCCTCTGCTCTGGGCATGGTGATGGATGTCTGGAAGACTGATAATGTGATAGCATTGGTTTTAAAGGAGAAATAGATGGTCTGAGCATGAAGAGGAATTTCTTTAGCCAGAGGTTGATGAATCTATGGAATTCATTGCCACAGATGGCTTTGGAGACCAAGTCACTGGGTATATTTAAAATGGACATTGATAGGTTCTTGATTAGTAAGGGTGTGAAAGGTTACGGAAAGAAGACAGGAGAGGTGGGTTGAGGGGGATGATGAATCAGCCATGATGGAATGGTGGAGCAGATTCAGTGGGCCAAATGGCCTAATTCTTCTCCAGGGTCTTGTGGTCTAGCAAATTCAAGGGAATCATTGTCAAATTATTGGAAAATACCAATATAATTCAGATTAGGAATGTATAGATTAATAAAGGACTACTAGCATAGAGGAGTTGGGTTATGTTTGAAGAACTGAATGATAATTTATGAAGATGTGATAAGGAGGGTCAATGAAGGTAGAACATTTGAATGTAGTCTACATAGATTTTTAGTAAGTCATTTGCCAAAGTCCTGTGTGGCAAGTTGATAGGAAATTGAGAGCATGTGATATCTGGTGGGAAAGTGAAAGTTAGATTAAAACATTTTGTCCATAGGAAAACAGTGTGCCGTGCATTTCTGCAGAGCTCTGTACAATTTTCTTGCTTAGTTTTTTGGGATAATACATTAATAATTGTTGATTGAAAGATAAAAATTATGATTTAACATTTGCAATTGATGCTAAGGTTGGCTAAGGTTGTGATTGACGGTGAGGAAGACAGCTCAAGGCTGTAGTTGGTTGACTTGGGGCATATATTGTGCATGGTACCAGCTGATGCATGGAATATAAAAGTAGAGGTTATATCAGAATTGTATAAAACTCTAGTTAGGCTCTGGCAGCATGGTATTGTGTGTAGTTATTTACCAGATTACAGAATTATAGTTGAGAAGTACCTCACTTTGGAACAAAGTCAGGAGAGATCTGTGGGAGATGTACAAAGTTTGAGATACCTAAACAAGGATGAATAAGAAGGATTTGTTTTGCTTGGCAGTGTGCTGTACAAGAGGACATAGATTCCCTGGGGCAACATAGTAGTGTGTTTAGCATAATGCTATTTCAACACCAGTGACTGGGGTTTAACTCCACTGCTGACTAAGGAGTTTGTACATTCTCTACATCACTGTGTGTATTTCTTCTGGGTGCCTCAGTTTCCTCCCACATTGCCAAAGGCACACTGATTAGCAGGTTTGGTCACGTGTTTAACTGGGCAGTGTGGACTCGGGCCAGAAGGGCCTGTTACCATGCTGTATATCTAGATAAAAATAACCCTGTGGTCAAAGAATTGGGGGGGGGGGGGGAGAGAAAGCTGGAAAATGTCATTCCAAGCAAATTAGGGGGTGTGGAACTTGCTGCCTACAAGGTGGTGGAAGCACACTTCTTACACCCCCCGCCCCCCCATCACCACTGTTAGAAGTTTCCTGGAAGAGCACTTGAAGCATGACCTGATGGGCAGTGGATCATTGCTGGCCAAGGTAGAAATGGTGGATTGAATGGCCATCTCTGTAAATTCCTGTAACTTGTGACTTGCTTCCCATGTTTTTTTGACAGTCCACAATCTTTGGCTATCCTCAGAACATAGGGTATACTTCTGATGTTGGTGTGTGAGACAATGAATTGTAGAAAGATTTTTAAAATGTAATTTTCAAATATATTTCTTTAAAACTAACTTTGGCAACTGATGCTGAATTGTACATACATTCTAAGAAAGGTAGATACTGTAATCAGTCTTTATTTGAAATATTTAATGAACTGTGAATATATTTGAACTTCGGTTTTATTTTGCTATAACTAAGAGGTTATTGGCCTCAAGTAATGTGCCACATTCATTTTGGAAAAGAATTCCTTGTGGACACATTCCTGGGACCTCGATCCAACCCTAGATTACAGCAGCCTGTTCGTAATAGTGCATGTTTGCACAATTCTGTAAGAAAATACTAACCAGCTTTAAACTTGTGTACTCTTAATGTTAGATCTTGACAAAAGCTAGGGATTATTGGTTATTAATATTTTCAATCCATCAACCACCAAACAAACATTTGACCAAATAACAAGAAAGATGAAGATGAATGAAATCAAATGTCATATAACTAGAATTGATATGACTCCCTAAAGCACGATTCTGCTCAGTCTTTTGGAATATGTATACACTAATATTATTCCAAGCAGGTGTCAGGTTTGATTTAGTTAAGATGTAGTAGTGTTTATCATTTGATTCCCACAAAAAAAACCATAAAATTTGACAAGTGTGAGGGTTGTATTATATTTTAGACTGTTTAAAACTATTTTGTAAAAGAAAACTATACTAAACTCAATTAAAATCAAAAATGCTGCCCAACTAGTGTTTTATAGCATTTTATCAAATTACCTCTCCCGCATCCAACTTCTGCATAGTGTTGTATATCTCATCTGAACCAAATCCTAAAGGGTTACCTCACTGGGAATGGCCTGGGCAAGGACCTAGTAAAATATGAACCAGCTACTTACATAATCACAGAATACTGGGTCTAGAATTTGTGTATTTATTTATTGCCATAATCATAGGATTATAAAACTCGGGAGAGAATAGTGGACTTTTGAGGCCATTTCTGTGATGGAAGTTTAGAATTCTGTTCTATGAATACAGAAATTAAAAGTGAAGGGGGGGGGGGGGAATGGCCAGAAGTAAAACTGATATTAACTCTTAACCCATCCATTGAAGCAAATATTGTTTGCATATTATAGAGTTTAATGCTTTCTCATTAAATTAATTGTAGAATTCAAAACAATTTAAAATAAATGCTGCTAAGTTTGCCTTGTCTATGTTTGTGTAGCTTGTAATTGTGTCAACTTACTTTCTATCTGTTGCAATAAAGAGGCTTGCTTTACTTAAAACATTCTTGCATTGAGTCTTGGAAATGGTGACTATATCTAGTTTGATTCCACTAGTACCTTTTGTTTAATTTGCAATTCTTCACTTCAGATTTGAACATTGTGCATTGATATCTGACTATGAAGACAGCAAAATCAGGTTGATGTCCTCTCACATTAATCATTTAGCATAGTGGAAATTATTACTGATTTTTCTGCTCTACTAAGGAGGCTAATCCAAAATTTAGGATTTTAGTAAAGCATTTGACAAGGTCTGTCATGGGAGGCTCACCCAGAAGATTAAATGCATAGGATCCATGGTGATGAGTTGGCCATTTGGATTCAGAACTGACTTGCCCACAGAAGACAATGGGGACAGATAAGAGGTTCTGTGGAAGAGATCAAGAATCCTGGATGGTCTGTTGCCTCCCTGGTGCCAAGGTCTGCGCTATCTTGGATCGAGTTCTCGGTATTCTTAAGAGGGAGAGTGAGCAGCCGGATGTTGTGGTCCATGTAGGGACTAATGACATGGGTAGGAAGAGTGAGGAGGTCCTGAAAGGTGAGTTTAGGGAGTTAGGCGCCAAGTTAAAGGACAGGACCTCCAGGATAGCAATCTCAGGATTGCTACCAGTACCATGTGCAGGCAGGTTTAGAAATGGTAAGATAGTGCAGATCAACACGTGGCTGAAGACATGGTGCGGGAGGGAGGGCTTCAGATTTATAGATAGTTGGGCAGTTTTCCAGGGAAGGTGGGACCTATTCCGGCGGGATGGTTTACATCTGAACTGGAGGAGGACAAATATTCTTGCAGGTAGGTTTGCTAGAGAGGCTCCAGTGGATTTACAAACCCCATTTCCAGAAAAGTTGGGATATTTTCCAAAATGCAATAAAAACAAAAATCTGTGATATGTTCATTCACATGAACCTCTATTTAACTGACAAAAGTACAAAGAAAAGATCTCGGCCCGAAACGTCGACTGTACCTCTTCCTAGAGATGCTGCCTGGCCTGCTGCATTCACCAGCAACTTTGATGTGTGTTGCAAGAAAAGATTTTCAATAGTTTTACTGACCAACTTAATTGTATTTTGTAAACATACACAAATTTAGAATTTGATGGCTGCAACACACTCAACAAAAGTTGGGACAGAGGCATGTTTACCATTGTGTTACATTACCTTTCCTTTTAATAACACTTTTTAATCGTTTTAGAACTGAGGATACTAATTGTAGTACATTTGCAATTGGAAATTTTGGCCATTCTTGCTTGATATAAGACTTCAGCTGCTCAACAGTCCGTGGTCTCCGTTGTCTGATTCTCTTCTTCAGGATGCGCCATACATTTTCAATAGGATATAGATCTGGACTGGCAGCAGGCCAGTCAAGCACACGCACTCTGTGTCTACAAAGCCACGCTGTTGTAGCCCGTGCAGAATGTGGTCTGGCATTGTCCTACTGAAATAAGCATGGACGTCCCGGGAAGAGACGTCGCCTTGATGGCAACATATGTCTCTCTAAAATCCTAATATACGCCTCAGAGTCAATGGTAACTTCACATACATGCAACTCACCCATGCCTTGGGCACTGATGCACCCCCATACCATCACAGATGCTGGCCCTTGCACCTCTCGCTGATAACAATCTAGATGGTCGTTTTCATCTTTGGCACAGAGAACTCGAAGCCTGCTTTTTCCGAAAACTAGCTGAAATGTGGACTCATCTGACCACAGCACACGGTTCCACAGTCTTTTGGTCCATCTGAGATGAGCTCGGGCCCAGAGAACTCGCCGGTGTTTCTGCATAGATTTGACGTATGGCTTCCTCCTTGCGTAATACAGTTTCAAGTTGCATTTCTGGATACAGCAACAGACTGTGTTGAGTGACAATGGTTTTCCGAAGTACTCCCGACGCTACTTTTATACCCAGTCATGATACCTCACCTGCTACCAATTAGCCTGCTTAATATGGAGTCTTCCAAACCGGTGTTACTTGAATATTCTGTGCACTTTTCAATCTTATTTTAACTCTGTCCCAACTTTTGTTGAGTGTGTTGCAGCCATCAAATTCTAAATTTGTGTATATTTACAAAATACAATTAAGTTGGTCAGTAAAACTATTGAAAATCTTTTCTTTGTACTTTTGTCAGTTAAATAAAGGTTCACGTGAATTAACATATCACAGATTTTTGTTTTTATTGCATTTTGGAAAATATCCCAACTTTTCTGGAAATGGGGTTTGTAAAATAGATACGGGGGGGGAGGGGAAACAGAGTGTAGGAATAGATGTAGGGGAGAAGGAAGAAGAAGAAAATAATAAAGTTGTTTGCATGGTTAGTGATAAACAGAGAGAAAGAGGTGGAAAATTTCTTAAATGCATTTATTTTAATGCTAGGAGCATTATAAGAAAGGTCGATGAGCTTAAAGCATGGATTGATACCTGGAAGTATGGTGTGGTAGCTATTAGTGAAACATGGTTGGAGGAGGGGTGTGATTGGCAACTAAATATTCCTGGATTTAATTGCTCCAGGTGTGATAGAATCGGAGGGACAAGAGAAAATATTACAGTGGTGCTTTGGCAGGATAGATTAGAGGGCTCATCGAGGTAGGCTATTTGGGTGGAATTGAGGAATAGGAAATGTGTAACACTTATGGGGGTGTATTATAGACCATCAAATGGGGAGCAAGAATTGGAGGAGCAAATTTGTAAGGAGAAAGCAGATATTTGTAGTAAGCACAAGGTTGTGATTGTGGGAGATTTTAATTTTCCACACATGACTGGGAAGCCCAAACTGTAAAAGGGCTGCATGGTTTGGAGTTTGTAAAACGTGTGCGGGATAGTTTTTTGCAGCAATACATAGAGGTACCAACTAGAGAAGGGGCAGTATTGGATCTCCTGTTAGGGAATGAGATAGGTCAGGTGATGGAGGTTTGTGTTGGGGAGCGCTTCGGGTCCAGTGATCACAGTTTCAATATAGTTATGGAAAAGGATAGGTTTGGACCCAGGGTTGAGATTTTTGATTGGAGAAAGGCTAATTTTGAGGAGGTGCGAAAGGATTTAGAAGGAGTGGATTGGGACAATTTGTTTTATGGGAAGGATGTAATAGAGAAATGGAGGTCATTTAAAGGTGAAATTCTGAGGGTATAGAATCTTTATGTTCCTGTTAGATTGAAAGGAAAGGTTAAAAGTTTGAGAGAGCCATGGTTTTCAAGGAATATTGGAAACTTCGTTCGGAAAAAGAGAGATATCTACAGTAAATATACGCAGCATGGAGTAACTGAGGTGCTCGAGGAATATAAAGAATGTAAAGAATCTTAAGAAAGAAATTAGAAAAGCCAAAGGAAGATATGAGGTTGCTTTGGCAAGTAAGGTGAAAATAAATCCCAAGGGTTTCTACAGTTATATTAATAGCAAAAGGATAGTGAGGGATAAAATTGGTCCCTTAGGGAATCAGGGTGGACAGCTATGTGTGGAGTCAAAAGAGACGGGGGAGATCCTGAACAATTTCTTTTCTTCGGTATTCACTAAGGAGGAGGATATTGAATTGTGTAAGATAAGGGAAACAGGTAGGGAAGTTATGGAAACTATGATGATTAAAGAAGAGGAAGTACTGGCACTTTTAAGGAATATATAAAGTAAAAGTGGATAAGTCTCCGGGTCCTGCAGGATATTCCCTAGGACCTTGAGGGAAGTTAGTGTGGAAATAGCAGGGGTTCTGACAGAAATATTTCAAATGTCATTAGAAACGGGGATGGTGCCGGAGGATTGGCCTATTGCTCATGTTGTTCCGTTGTTTAAAAAGGGTTCTAAGAGTAAACCTAGCAATTATCGGCCTGTGAGTTTGTCGTCAGTGGTGGGTAAATTGATGGGAAGTATTCTTAGAGATGGTATATATAATTATCTGGATAGACAGGGTCTGATTAGGAATATTCAATATGGATTTGTTTGTGGAAGGCCATGTTTGACAAATCTTATTGAATTTTTTGAAGAGGTTATTAGGAAAGTTGACGAGGGTAAAGCAGTAGATGTTGTCTATATGGACTTCAGTAAGGCCTTTGACAAGGTTCCACACGGAAGGTTGGTTAGGAAGGTTCAATCGTTAGGTATTAATATTGAAGTAGTAAAATGGATTCGGCAGTGGCTGGGTGGGAGACGCCAGAGAGTAGTGGTGGATAACTGTTTGTCAGATTGGAGGCCGGTGACTAGTGGTGTGCCTCAGGGATCTGTACTGGGTCCAATATTGTTTGTCATATACATTAATGATCCGGATGACAGGGTGGTAAATTGGATGAGTAAGTATGCAGATGATACTAAGATAGGTGGAGTTGTGGATAATGAAGTAGGTTTTCAAAGCTTGCAGAGAGATTTAGGCCAGTTAGAAGAGTGGGCTGAAAGATGGCAGATGGAGTTTAATGCTGATAAATGTGAGGTACTACATTTTGGTAGGACTAATCAAAATAGGACATACATGGTAAATGGTAGGGCATTGAAGAATGCAGTAGAACAGAGGGATCTAGGAATAATGGTGCATAGTTCCCTGAAAGTGGAATCACATGTGAATAGGGTGGTGAAGAAAGCTTTTGGTATGCTGGCCTTTATAAATCAGAGCATTGAGTATAGGATTTGGGATGTAATGTTGAAATTGTACAAGGCATTGGTGAGGCCAAATTTGGAGTATTGTGTACAGTCTGGTCACCGAATTATAGGAAAGATGTCAACAAAATAGAGAGAGTACAGAGAAGATTTACTAGAATGTTACCTGGGTTTCATCACCTAAGTTACAGAGGAAGGTTGAACAAGTTGGGTCTTTATTCTTTGGAACGTAGAAGGTAGAGTGCGGACTTGATAGAGGTATTTAAAATTATGAGCGGGATAGATAGAGTTGACGTGGATAGGCTTTTTCCATTGAGAGTGGGGGAGATTCAAACAAGAGGACATGAGTTGAGAGTTAAAGGGCAAGAGTTTAGGGGTAACATGAAGGGGAACTTCTTTACTCAGAGAGTGGTAGCTGTGTGGAACAAGCTTCCAGCAGAAGTGGTTGAGGCAGGTTCGATGTTGTCGTCTAAAGTTAAATTGGACAGCTATATGGACAGGAAAGGAATGGAGGGTTATGGGCTGAGTGCAGGTCGGTGAGACTAGGTGAGAGTAAGAGTTCGGCATGGACTAGAACGGCCGAGCTGTCCTGTTTCCGTGCTGTAATTGTTACGTGGTTATAAGACAGAGGGTAGTAATTAAAGGGACTTATTCTGTCTGGAGGTCTGTGATTTGTGGTGTTCCAAAGGGATCTGTACTGGGAATTCTGATGTTTATGATGTATATACAATGCCTATAAAAATAGTATTCACCACCCCCCCCAGGAAGTTTGCATGGTTTATTGTTTTATAAAGCTGAATCACCGTGGATTTAATTTGGCTTTTTTGACACTGATCAATGGGAAAGAGTCTTTTATGTCAAAGAGCAAACGTGGTTATATCTCTACAAAGTGATCTAAATTAATAATAAATATAAAACACAAAATAATTGATTGCATAAGTATTCACCCCCTTCAAGTCACAATTTAGTAGATGCACTTTTGGCAGCAATTACAACCTTGAGTCTGTGTGGATGGGTTTGTATCAGCTTTGCACATCTGGACACTGCAATGTTTCTCCATTCTTCTTTACAAAACTGCTCAAGCTCTGTCAGATTGCATGGGGATCATGAGTGAACAGCCCTTTTCAAGTCCAGCTACAAATTCTCAATTGGATTGAGGTCTGGACTCTGACTTGGCCACTCCTGGACATTATCTTTGTTGTTTTTAAGCCATTCCTGTGTAGCTTTGGCTTTATGCTTGGGGTCATTGTCTTGCTGGAAAACAAATCTTCCAAGTCGCAGTTCTTTGAAGACTGCATCATGTTTTTCTCCAGGATTTCCCTGTCATTTGCTGCATTCATTTTACCCTCTACCTTCACAAGCCTTCCGAGGCCTGCTGCAGTGAAACATCCTCACAGCATGATGCAGCCACCACTATGCTTCACTGTAGGGATGGTGTGTTTTTGATGATGTGCAATGTTTTGGCTTATGCCAAACATAGCATTTAGTCTGATGACCAAAAAGCTCAATTTTGATTTCAACAGACTGCAGAACCACCTTCCAGCTGACTTCAGAGTCTCCCACATACCTCCGGCAAACTCTGGCTGAGATTTCATGAGTTTTTCAACAGTAGCTTTCTCTTTGCCAGTCTCCCATAAAGCTGTGATCGATGAAGTACCCGGGCAACAGTTGTTGTATGCACGATCTTTCACATCTCAGACACTGAAGCTTGTAACTCCTCCAGAGATGACACAGGTCTCTTGGTGGCCTCCCTCACTAGTCCACTTCTTGCACGGTCACTCAGTTTTTGAGGACGGCCTGCTCTAGGCAGATTTACAGCTGTGCCGTATTCCTTCCATTTCTTGATGATTGACTTAACTGTACTCCAAGGGATATTCAGTGATTTTGGAAATTTTCTTGCATCCATCTCCTGACTTGTGCTTTTCAATAACCTTTTTGCAGAGTTGCATGGAGTATTCTTTTGTCTTCATGGTGTAGTTTTTGCCGGAATACTGACAGCAGTTAGACCTACCAGATACAAATGTACTTTTACTACAATCAATTGAAACACCTACATGCAGGTCTCCAAAAACAGATCTCCATTTAATTACTCTTACTCACTCTTCCTTCAGTTAGTCCTGAAGAAAGGTCTCGGCCTGAAACATCGACTGCACCTCTTCCTAGAGATGCTGCATGGCCTGCTGCATTCACCAGCAACTTTGATGTGTGTTGCTTGAATTTCCAGCATCTGCAGAATTCCTGTTGTTTGCTGTTGTCTCCATTTAATTAATTATGTGACTTCTAAAACCTATTGACTGCAACAGTGATGATTTGGTGTGTCATATTAAAGGTGGGGGGGGGGTGAATACATATGCAATCACTTATTTTGTGATTTATATTTGCCATTAATTTAGGTCACTTTGTAGAGATTTGTTTTCACTTTGACACTAACAAGTTTTTTTCTGCTCATCAGTGTCAAAAAAGCCAAATTAAATCCACTGTGAAACATAGAAAACCTACAGCACAATACAGGCCCTTCAACCCACAAAGCTGTGCCAAACATGTCCTTACCTTAGAAATTACCTAGGCGTACCCATAGCCCTCTATTTTTCTAAGCTCCATGTACTTGTCCAGGAGTCTCTTAAAAGACCCTATCGTATCAGCCTCCACCACCATCGCTGGCGGCCCATTCTACGCGCTCACCACTCTCTGCATAAAAAACTTACCCCTGACATCTCCTCTGTACCTACTTCCAAGCACCTTAAAATTGTGCCCTCTCGTGTTAGCCATTTCAGCCCTGGGAAAAAGCCTCCGACTATCCACACAACCAATGCCTCTCATCAATCTTATACACCTCTATCAGGTCACCTCTCATTCTCCATCGCACCAAGGAAAAAAGGCTGAGTTCACACAACCTATTCTCATAAGGCATGCTCCCCATTCCAGGCAACATCCTTGTAAATCTCCTCTGCACCCTTTCTATGGTTTCCACATCCTCCCTATAGTGAGGTGACCAGAACTGAGCACAGTACTCCAAGTGGGGTCTGACCAGGGTCCGATATAGCTGCAACATTACCTCTCGGCTGCTAAACTCAATCCCATGGTTGATGAAGGCCAATGCACCGTATGCTTTCTTGACCACAGAGTCAACCTACATAGCAGCTTTGAATGTCCTATGAACTCCAAGATCCCTCTGATCCTCCACACTGCCAAGAGTCTTACCATTAATACTATATTTTGTCATCATATTTGACCTACCAAAATGAACCACCTCACACTTACCTGGGCTGAACTCCATCTGCCACCTCTCAGCCCAGTTTTGCATTCTATCAATGTCCCGCTGTAACCTCTGACAGCCCTCTACACTATCCACAACACCCCCAACCTTTGTGTCATCAGCAAATTTACAAACCCATCCCTCCACTTCCTCATCCAGGTCATTTATAAAAATCACGAAGAGTAGGGGTCCCAGAATAGATCCCTGAGGCACACCACTGGTGACCAACTTCCATGCAGAATATGACCCGTCTACAACCACTCTTTGCCTTCTGTGTGCAAGCCATTTCTGGATCCACAAAGTAATGTCCCCTTAGATCCCATGCCTCCTTACTTTCTCAATAAGCCCTGCACAGGGTACCTTGTCAAATGCCTTGAAGAAATCCATATACACTACATCTACTGCTCTACCATCATCTATGTGTTTAGTCACATCCTCAAAAAATTCAATCAGGCGGGTAATGCACAACCTGCCTTTGACAAAGCCATGCTGACTATTCCTAATCATATTATGCCTCTCAGGATCTTCTCCATCAACTTACCAACCATTGAAGTAAGACTCACTGGTCTATAATTTCCTGGGCTATCTCTATTCCCTTTCTTGAATAATGGAACAACATTCGCAACTACCCAATCCTCTGGAACCTCTCCCGTCCCCATTGATGATGCAAAGATCATCACCAGAGGCTCAGCAATCTCCTTCCTCACCTCCCACAGTAGCCTGGGGTACATCTCAACCGGTCCCAGTGACTCATCCAACTTGATGCTTTCCAAAAGCTCCAGCACATCCTCTTTCTTAATATCTACATGCTCAAGCTTTTCAGTCCTCTGCAAGTCATTCCTTCAATTGCCAAGATCCTTTTCCATAGTGAATACTGAAGCAAGGTACTCATTAATTACCTCTGCTATTTCCTCTGGTTCCATACACACTTTTCCACTGTCACACTTGATTGGTCCTATTCTCTTGCTCCTTCACCTCTTGCTCTTCACATACTTGTAGAATGCCTTGTCTGCCAAGGCCTTTTCATGGCCCCTTCTGGCTCTCCTAATTTCATTCTTAAACTCCTTCCTGATGGCCTTATAATCTTCCAGATTTCTATCATTACCTAATTTTTTGAACCTTTTGTAAGCTTTTCTTCTTGACTAGACTTACAAACAGCCTTTGTACACCATGGTTCCTGTACCCTATCATCTTTTCCCTATCTCATTGGAACATACCTATGCAGAACTCCACGCAAATATCCCCTGAACATTTGCTACAATTCTTCCGTACATTTCCCTGAGAACATCTGTTCCCAATTTATGCTTCCAAGTTCTTGCCTGATAGCCTCATATTTCCCCTTACTACAATTAAATGCTTTCCTAACTTGTCTGTTGCTATCCCTCTCCAATGCTATGGTGAAGGAGATAGACTTGTGATCACTATCTCCAAAATTCTCTCCCACTGAGAGATCTGACACCTGACCAGGTTCATTTCCCAATACCAGATCAAGTACAGCCTCTCCTCTTGTAGGCTTTTCTACATATTGTGTCAAGAAACCTTCTTGAACACACCTAACAAACTCCACCCTATCTAAACCCCTCACTGTCGGGACATGCCAATTGATATTTGGGAAATTAAAATCTCCCACCTCAAGAACGCTGTTGTTATTACACCTTTCCAGAATCTGTCTTCCTGATGTCCTTGTTACCATTGGGTGGTCTATAAAAAACACTCAGTAGAATTATTGATTCCTTCCTGTTCCTAAATTCCACCCACAGAGACTCCGTAGACAATCCCTCCATGTCTTAGAACATATAGAACATGGAATAGTACAGCACAGTACAGGCTCTTCAGCCCACAATGTTGTGCCGAGCCTCAAACCCTGCCTCTCATATAACCCCCCCCACCTTAAATTCCTTCATATACCTGTCTAGTCTCTTAAATTTCACTAGTTTATCTGCCTCCACCACTGACTCAGGCAATGTATTCCACACACCAACCACTCTGAGTAAAAAACCTTCCTCTAATATCCCCCTTGAACTTCCCACCCCTTACCTTAAAGCCATGCCCTCTTGTACTAAGCAGTGGTGCCCTGGGGAAGAGATGCTAGCTATCCACTCTATCTATCTATTCCTCTTAAAATCTTATATACCTCTATCATGTCTCCTCTCTTCCTCCTTCTCTCCAAAGAGTAAAGCCCTAGTTCCCTTAATCTCTGATCATAATCCATACTCTCTAAACCAGGCCACATCCTAGTAAATCTCCTCTGTACCCTTTCCAATGCTTCCACATCCTTCCTATAGTGAGGTGACCAGAACTGGACACAGTACTCCAAGTGTGGCCTAACCAGAGTTTTATAGAGCTGCATCCATTTCTGCAGCCGTGACACTATTTTCTGATCAATAGTGCCATGCCCCCACCTCTTTTGCCTCCCTCCCTGTTCTTTCTGAAACATCTAAAGCCTGGCACTTGAAGTAACCATTCCTGCCCCTGAGCCATCCAAGTCTCTGTAATGGCCACAACATCATAGCTCCAAGTACTGATCTGCGCTCTAAGCTCATCCGCTTTGTTCATAACACTTCTTGCATTAAAATAGACACATCCCAAACCATCGGTCTGAGTGCGTCCCTTCTCTATCACCTGTCTATCCTCCCTCTCGCACTGTCTCCAGGCTTTCTCTATTTGTGAGCCAACCACCTCTTTCTTCGTCACTTCAGTTCGGTTCCAACCCTCCAGCAATCCTAGTTTAAACTCTCCCCAATAGTCCTAGCAAACTCCCTGCCAGGATATTGGTCCCCCCTGGGATTCAAGTGCAACCCATCCTTTTTGCCCAGGTCACACCTGCCCCAAAAGGGGTCCCAATGATCCAGAATTCTGCATCCCTGCCCCTGCTCCAATCCCTTAGCCACACATTTATCCTCCACCTCACTCTATTCTTATACTCACTGTCATGTGGCACAGGCAGTAATCCAGAGATTACTACCTTTGAGGTCTTGCTTCTCAGCTTCTTTCCTAACTCCTTGTAGTCTGTTTTCAGGACCTCCTCCCTTTTCCTACCCATGTCATTGGTACCAATATGTACCACGACCTCTGGCTGTTCACCTTCCCACTTCAGGATATCGTGGACACAATCAGAAACATCCCGGACCCTGGCACCTGGGAGGCAAACTACCACCCATGTTTCTTACCTACGTCCACTGAATTGCCTGTCTGACCCCCTAACTATAGAGTCCCCTATCACTGCTGCCATCCTCTTCCTTTCCCTACCCTTCTGAGCCACAGGGCCAGACTCTGTGCCAGAGGTACGGCCACTGTTGCTTCCCCCAGGTAGGCCATTCCCCCCCCAACAGTACTCAAACAGGAGTACTTATTGTTAAGGGGACAGCCACAGGGGTACTCTCTAGCTTCTGACTCCTGTCCTTCCCTCTCCTGACTGTTACTCACTTATCTGTCTCCTGAGGCCCTGGTGTGACTACCTGCCTATAGCTCCTATCTATCACCTCCTCACTTTCCCTGATCAGACAAAGGTCATCGAGCTGCATCCCCAGTTCTCTAACCCTGTCCCTAAAGAGCTGCAGCTCGACGCACCTGGCACAGATGTGGCCGTCTGGGAGGCTGGGAGTCTCGCAGATTTCCCACATCTGACACTGAGCACAGGACACCGGCCTCACACACACATACTTCCTGTCTGTAACCTATCTCACCCTGACCTGTTATCACTGAAGCCCATTGAGCCAAAGCCTTCCTACTCTGTCTCCCTCTGCTCTTTCACTCGCTCTATAAAACTGTCTTCTTTTTAAACTCTTCTCGCCATTCTCACTGGCTGACATCCATGCACTTGCGCAGTCATGCCCCGATCAAACTGCTGAAGAAGTGATTCAATGTTGTAAAACAATAAAACATGAAAACTTCCAAGGAGGGTGAATACTTTTTATAGGCACTGTAAATGAGCTGGAAGAAAATGTAGCTGGGTGGGTTAGTGAATGTGAGGAATGTGGAAGGACATGTAAACATAGAAACATAGAAAATAGGTGCAGGAATAGGCCATTCAGCACTTTGAGCCTGCACCGCCATTTATTATGATCATGGCTGATCATCCAACTCAGAACCCTGCACCAGCCTTCCCTCCATCCCCCCGATCCCCGTAGCCACAAGGGCCATATCTAACTCCCTCTTAAGTATAGCCAATGAACTGGCCTCAACTGTTTCCTGTGGCAGAGAATTCCACAGATTCACCACTCTCTGTGTGAAGAAGTTTTTCCTAATCTCAGTCCTAAAAGGCTTCCCCTTTATCCTCAAACTGTGACCCCTTGTTCTGGACTTCCCCAACATCGGGAACAATCTTCCTGCATCTAGCCTGTCCAATCCCTTTAGGATTTTATACGTTTCAATCAGATCCCCCCTCAATCTTCTAAATTCCAACGAGTACAAGCCTAGTTCATCCAGTCTTTCTTCAGATGAAAGTCCTGCCATCCCAGGAATCAATCTGGTGAACCTTCTTTGTACTCCCTCTATGGCAAGGATGTCTTTCCTCAGATTAGGGGACCAAAACTGCACACAATACTCCAGGTGTGGTCTCACCAAGGCCTTGTACAACTGCAGTGGTACCTCCCTGCTCCTGTACTCGAATCCTCTCGCTATAAATGCCAGCATACCATTTGCCTTTTTCACCGCCTGCTGTACCTGCATGCCCACTTTCAATGACTGGTGTATAATGACACCCAGGTCTCATTGCACCTCCCCTTTTCCTAATTGGCCACCATTCAGATAATAATCTGTTTTCCTATTTTTGCCACCAAAGTGGATAACTTCACATTTATCCACATTAAATTGCATCTGCCATGAATTTGCCCACTCACCCAACCTATCCAAGTCACCCTGCATCCTCTTAGCATCCTCCTCACAGCTAACACTGCCGCCCAGCTTCGTGTCATCCGCAAACTTGGAGATGCTGCATTTAATTCCCTCATCCAAGTCATTAATATATATTGTAAACAACTGGGGTCCCAGCACTGAGCCTTGCGGTACCCCACTAGTCACTGCCTGCCATTCTGAAAAGGTCCCGTTTATTCCCACTCTTTGCTTCCTGTCTGCTAACCAATTCTCTATCCACATCAATACCTTACCCCCAATACCGTGTGCTTTATGTTTGCACACTAATCTGTGTGGGACCTTGTCAAAAGCCTTTTGAAAATCCAAATATACCACATCCACTGGTTCTCCCCTATCCACTCTACTAGTTACATCCTCAAAAATTCTATGAGATTCGTCAGACATGATTTTCCTTTCACAAATCCATGCTGATTTTGTCCGATGATTTCACCACTTTCCAAATGTACTGTTATCACATCTTTGATAACTGACTCCAGCAGTTTCCCCACCACCGACATTAGGCTAACCGGTCTATAATTCCCCGGTTTCTCTCTCCCTCCTTTTTTAAAAAGTGGTAGGCATCTAAATGCAGAATAAGGCTCCATATCCTTCCACGTCCTCACATTGATGTGCCTATTCAAACAGCTTTTGCCTCTACCATCACACCAGACAATACATACAAGGCACCCACCATTCTCTAAAAAGACTTGCTCCTCACATCTCTTTTGAAATTACTCCCTCTCACCTTAAATGCATGCCCTTTCATAGTAGACATTTCAACCCTTGGAAAAAGATACTGTCTCTCTGCTCTATCTATGCCTCTCATAATCTTATAAACCTCTATCAGATTTTCTCTCAGCCTCTGCCAATTTAGAGAAAACAACCCAAATTTGTTTAACCTCTCAATATAGCAGATGCCCTCTAATCCAGGAAACATCCTAGTAAACCTCTTCTGGACCTTCTCCAAAGCTTCAATATCTTTCCCAAAATGGAGCAACCAGAAATGCATACAAAATTCCAGACGTGGCCTAGCTAGAGTTTTATAAGGCTGTGACACCCAGTAACTTCCTGACTTTTGAACTCAGTGTCTCAACTAGCAAAGGCAAACATGCCATATGCTGCCTGAACCACATTATCAACCTGTGTAGCTATTTTCAGGGAGCTATGAACTTGGACCTGGACATTGTGTAGGCAGGAGAGATTAGTTAGCTATTTGATTACTAATTTAATTAGTTCAGCACAACACTGTGGGCCAAAGTTCATGTTCCTGTGCTGTGCTGTTCTACTTTCTGACTCAAATTGAAACAGCAAATTCAACACTGGATGGATAACTAAACCCAGAACTTCATTTAGTAGATTTACATTTATGGAATACTGATACCTAAAACAACAAAGAAAGAAGGGTGGGTTTCACACACAAGTAGATGTGAAAGGAGTTGGGGATAACCTAGAAATAATGATTTATACCAGAGCTAATAGCAGAAGGAGAAACGGAGTTCAGTCCTGCCTAAAAAATACCAAAAATTAGAGTAGTTGTTTAAGCAGCAAAGTCTCAAAAAATACTACTGACTACCTGGCTCTAATCTCATGCAGTAAAAACAGATTTAAGTACCTAAATTGTTATACCTGCACAGCTGGGCTTGAATTATTTCCTGTCCTTTGGATGAGTGCCATTGAGGGGAGTGAATGGCTGTAATTGTACTTCCACTTCTCTCTCAGTACTTTCTTTAGCCATTATTGTGGTTAGGGGTATATGGGGTTTCAGGGAGGGGTAGCACCTCTGGTGGGGGAACGTCGCATCCTTTTCAGGGCAGTTAGTCCACCTTTGGTCCCCACCTGGCACTCAGCTCTCACCTGTGGCTCCCCGTAGCTGTTTGCATGCGACAGCGGCCACACCCCGGGCAACGGCTTCGATAAGCCGGCTAAACCAGGTGAGGGTAGCCGACGGGTCTCAAACCCTCAGTGAGATAGGGAGTTGTCTATCCCAGCATGTGAAGACAGACTCCGGCGGATTGAGCGGACAAGACCAATGGAAGGTCCAACGGTCAAGGAGGTGGTCTCTGCAAGCGTCGTGGAACGTGTAGAGCACGACAAGACACAGAAGACGTCCTGGTCATCCACTGCACCTAGTCCCATCTCCAGCCGCCTAGACTCTGTCTTGCCACTGGATCCAGATGGGAATTGGGAAGAGAGAGTGAGGCTGACGCTGCGCAACTCTCCCTCACTTAAATCCAAATCATGCGCTAGTCTCGACACCATCATTATGGTGTCGAGATCCTCTTCGACGTCAACGATGGACGAACAATTGTGGTTTGCTGTCCTGAGAGCCTTCGTTCGCTTCTTCTAAAGGTCTGTGGTTAAAGAAGCTCCAGTGATGTTGCTTGAAACAAGGTGTAGCCCCCCTGGCCAGCCTCAGGGTCGCTCGGCTCACTGCCGTCTAGGGAAATAGCCCTCGGCCCCGCCAAACTGGGTAATTAGTTTGTGTGGATGCTGTGTGATGTACCCCACCCCGCCCAAATAACAGACAATACACCAGATACGATTAAATGATTTACAGTTTATAGATATTACTGGAACTATATAATTAAAAGAGAATAAAATATAAAAGGAAAATCAAAGGCACCACACTTATCAAAGTTCAATATCTTCGTGCACAAACAGTTGGAGCTCAGGACCCTTCTTCTTCACCTGTGACCCCTCGGACCACCTCGACCGGCCACCTGGGACCAACAACAGTGGTCGACCAGACGCTCCACATGAGTCCGTCTCTGTCTCCTCTCCTGGTTGAACGCCCCGCTCGGGGTCCGACCCCGTTAATGGACTCACAGCACCTGGTCCATCCTCTGTCTCTCTCTCCCGCCTTCTCCCCCAAAACCCCGTGCATACAATACCTTCAGATACACCAAAAACATAACAACTATCCCAATTGGTTCGTAACATATTCTTATCACACTCTAGCCCAAAACAAGCTGCTAGCGCAAGAACTTTCTCAGCGTTTAACATAACAAAGAAGCATTCCCAAGTATAACATAACAAAGAAGCCATTTTAATTAGCGTACACAGTAACATAAAAGATGAAACCCCCTTACAAAGGTAACAGAGATAACTGAGTCAACGTAATCTTCACTTCACCCCAGAACTGCAATAGTGTCAGAAATGTTGGGACACGTGCCTAGGCACAGCCTCAAGTGTTAACAAGAGCTTTCAGTCGTCTCTTCAATTTCTCATCATCAAGATATCAGCTTCATAAAGGGCAACCTCTCTGCTGACCTTCAAGAACACTTAGATAATTGTTTTCCAATTTTGATAATGTGGGATGCCTGCAAGTAAAGGTGAAAGGCATTCGTATCACTCAAAAATATATCAAGAACAACCTAGACAACAGCCAATGTAATACAAATACGACTAGGGCGAAGGCTCACAAAAGTAGAAGCACTTGGGGACCCAGGAAGAAGCAGTTGTCTGTGTTCTAGACCAATATACAAGCTCCTGTGGGAGAATATGAGGATGAGTCAAAGTAACAGCATGGTCTCAATCAGAGGCAATGACAACTTCAGTTAGTTGAATCGGTCAACAAAAATATCATGCATAGATGTTCTGCATTGGTATTACTAGACTGTAACATTGAGTATTGTTTTGCTGTAACCCTCAGTGTTACTCTTTATTGCAGTATCACAGTATGGTTCTGGTATTCAGTATTGATTTGGTACTCAATGCTACTATGCTGCAACAATATTACACTATTACTGCTTGTGCCATGCACCAGTGGGGATTAGAATAGAATGATTTAGCAGGTGAATGTGTGGTTGAGAAATTGGTGCAGGGGGCAAGTTTCAGATTTAGACCATAAGACATAGGGGCAGAATTAGGCCATTTGGCCCATCGAGCCTGCTCCACCATTCAATCATGTCTGATCCTTTTTTCCCTCCTCAGCCCCACTTCTCGGCCTTCTCCTTTGATGCTGTGTCCGATCAAGAACCTATCAAGCTCTGCCTTAAATACACCTCATGAACTGGCCTCCACTGTTGCCTGTGGTAACAAATTCCACAAATTTACCACCCTCTGGCTAAAAAAATTTCTCCACATCTCTGTTTTAAATCTACGCTCCTCTAGGCTGAGGCTGTGCCCTCTTGTCCTAGACTCTCCCACCATAGGAAACAACCTTTCCACATCTACTCAGTCTAGGCCTTTCAACATTCAAAAGGTTTCAAAGAGACCCCCCCACCCCCAATCCTTCCAAATTTCCAGCAAGTATCCACAGCCATCAAACATTCCTCATATGATAACCCTTTCATTCCCAGAATCATCCTTGTGAGCCTCCTCTGAACCCTCTACAATGCCAGCTCATCTTTTCTTAGATGAGGAGCCCAAAACTGTTCACAATACTCAAGGTGAGTCCTCACCAGTGCTTTATAAAGTCTCAGCACCACATCCCTAATTTGTATTCTAGACCTCTTGAAATGAATGCTAATATTGCATTTGCCTTCCTCACCACCAACTCTACCCTCAAGTAAACCTTTAGGATGTTCTGCACAAGGACTCCCAAGTCTCTTTGCTACTCAACTTTTTGAATTTTCTCCCCATTTAGAAAACAGTCTGCACATTTATTTCTACTACCAAAGTGCACGACCATGCATTTTCCAACATTGCATTTCATTTGCCACTCTCTTACCAATTCTCCTAATCTGTCCAAGTCCTTCTGCAGCCTACCTGTTTCCTCAAAACCACCTGCTCCTCCACCAATCTTTGTATCATCTGCAAAGTTGGCAACAAAGCCATCTATTCCATCAACTAAATCATTGATATCAACATAAAAAGATGTGGTCCCAACACCAACCCACGTGAAACACCTCTAGTCATTGGCAGCCAACTGGACAGGGATCCTTTTATTCCCTCTCACTGCCTCCTACCGATCAGCCAATGCACTAACCATGCCAGTAACGTTCTGGTAATACCATGGGCCCTTAACTTGGTAAGCAGCCTCATGTGTGGCACCTTGTCAAAGGCCTTCTGAAAGACCAAATATGCATCATCTATTGCATCCTCTTCATCTATCCTACATGTAATCTCCTCAAAGAATCCCAACAGGTTCATCAGGCAAGATTTTCCCTTAAGGAAACTATACTGACTTTGTCCTATCTTGTCCAGTGTCACAAAATACTCTATAATCTCATCCTTAACAATTGACTCCAACATCTTCCCAACCACTGAGGACAGGCTAACTGGTCTATAATTTCCTTTCTGCTGCCTTCTGCGTTTCTTAGAGAGTGGAGTGATATTTGCACCATGCCGGAGCCCAATGATTTTTGAAAGATCATTACCAGTGCCTCCATAATCTCTACCGCTACCTCTTTATGAACCCCGGGGTGCATTTCACCTGGTCCAAGTGACTTATATACCCTTAGGTCTTTCAGACTAGCAATGTGCCAGATGCAAAATACTCAATTAGTTCATCTGGCATCTCCTTGTCCCCAGGTATTATTTCTCTGGCCTCATTTTCCAGCAGTCCTATATCCACTCTCATCTCTCTTCTATATTTTACATACTTGGAAAAATTTTTACTATCCACTTTGATATTGTTTGCTAGCTTTCTTTCATATTTCATCTTTTCCCTCCTAATGATTTTTTTAGTTGCTCTTTTTAAAAACTTCCCAATTTTTCCTGCTAATTTTTGCTTTGTTGTTTGCCCTCTCCTTTGCTTTTACATTAGCTTTGACTTCTTTTGTCAGCCACAGTTGTACTATTTTGCTATTTGAGTATTTCTTTACTTTAGGAATACATCCATCTTGCTCCTTCCTCATTTTTCCCAGAATCTCACACCATTGCAGCTCTGCTGTCATCCGTGCCAGCATCTCCTTCCAATTTACTTTGGCCAACCTCTGTCATACCACTGTAATTTCCTTTACTCCACTGAAATGCTGCTACATCAGACTTTACTTTCTCCCTATCAAATTTCAAGTTGAACTCAAGCATGTTGTGACCACTGGCTCCTAAGGGTTCTTTTACCTTAAGCTCCCTAATCACCTCCCATTCATTACATAACACCCTATCAGGTATAGTTGATCCCCTAGTAGGCTCAACGACGAACTGCTCTGAAAACCCATGTCGGAGGCATTGAACAAACTCACTCTCTTGAGATCCATTTCCAACCTGATTTTCTTAATTGAACTGCATATTGAAATCTCCCATGACTACCATAACATTGCCCCTTTGACATGCCTTTTCTACTTCCGTCATAATCTGTGGTCTACACCCTAGCTACTGTTCGGAGGCCTGTGTATAACTGCCATCAGGATACTTTGATGATTGCAGTTTCTAAACTGAACCCACAAGGATTCAACATCTTCTGATCCTATGTCACATCTTTTCACTGGTTTGATGCTATTCTTTACCAGCAGTGCCATGCCACACCCTCTGCCCACCTTCCTATCCCTCTGAAACAATGTGCAACCTTGGGCAGTCAGTGCCCAGCTACAACCATCCTTCAGCGATGATTCAGTGACGGCCACAACATCATACCTGACAATTTGTAAAAGTGCAACAAGATCATCCACCTTATTCCTTATACTCTGTGCATCGAGATATAACACTTCGAGTACTGCATTTGCTACCCTTTTTGATTCTGCATCCCTCCTGCACTGATACTCACCCTGCTGGCTGCAGTTATGTCCTGTCATCTGCCTGCCCTTCCTGACAGTCTGACTGCATGCTGTCTTTGCTTTTTTACCATCCATCCTATCCTGAGTCATTTCACCCTGGTTCCCACTTCCTTGCCAAATTAGTTTAAACCCTCCCCAACAGCTCCAACAAACCTGCCCATAAGAATATTGGTGCCCCTCAGATTCAGGTGCAACCTGTCACTTTTGTGCAGGTCATACCTCTCCCCAGAAGGGATCACAATGATTCAAGACCTGAAGCCCTGACCCCTGACCCCTGCACCAGCTTCTCAGCCACACATTTATCTGCTAAATCATCCTGTTTCTACCCTCACTGGTGCATGGCACAGGCAGAAATCCAGAAATTACTACCCTGGAGGTCCTGCTTCTCAGCTTTTTACCTAGCTCTAGAAATTCTCTTATCAGGGCCTCTTTGCTTTTCCTTCCTATGTCATTGGTACCAATATGTACCAAGACATCTGGGCGCCCTCCCCCTCCCCACTCGAAACTGCTGTGTACGCAATCCAAGGCGTTCCTGACTCTGGCACCTGGGGGGCAACATCCCATTCGGGTGTCCCGTTTCTGTCCATAGAGTCTCCTGTCTGTTCCCCTGACTCCTGAGTCCCCTAGCACTATCACTCCCCTCTTTCCCTTCTGGATCCAGATTTCTGAATAATTGGAATCTCCTCTGGAGAAGGTATGACCTGTACAAAAAGGATAAGGAAGACCTGAACCTGAGTGGGACCAATATCCTTGTGGGCAGGTTGCTAGAGCTGCTGGGGAGGGTTTAAGCTAATTTGTCAGGCAGTTGGTAACTGAAATGATAAGGCTGAGGATGGGGCAGCTGGTATACAAGTAGACGCAGTGTATAGTGAGACTGCGAGGAAGGACAGGCAGCTGGTAGGGAAAGATTGCAGTCAGTAGGATGAGTTGAAGTGTAACAGGGGGACAAACTCAAAAAAGGTGATGAATACTGGATTGAAAGTGTTATATGTGAATGCACACAATATGCAAAACAAGGTAGGTGACGTCGTAGTGCAATTAGGGATTGGCAGGTATGACATGGACATCACTGAATCATGGCTGAAAGAAAACTATAGTTGGGAGCTTAAGATGCAAGGCACAGCGGGGAGGGTGACTGCTCGTAAAAAATGAAATCAAATCCTTAGAAAGAAGTGACATAGGATCAGAAGGCATAGAATCCTTGTGGGTAGAGTTAAACTGCAAGGGTAAAAAGACCTTGATGGGAGTTTTACACAGTCTCTGAACAGTAGCCAGGACGTGGAATACAAATTACAATGGGAGGGATAGAAAAAACATGTAAAAAGGGCAATGTTATGATTGTTGCATATTTAATATTTCAGTCATTATTAAGTAATAGTCATTGAGTATATTTAAAACGGAGGTTGACAGGTTCTTGATTAGTCAGGGTGTCAAAGTTTACAGGTAGAAGGCAGGAGAATGGGGTTGAGAGGGGTCATAGATCAGCCATGCTGGAATGGCGGATCAGATTCAATAGGCCAAATGGCCTAATTCTGCTCCTATGTCCTATGGTCTAATAAGTATTGCTCTAGAACAGGGCTTCCCAATGTTTTTTATGGAATCGACCAATATCATTAAGCAAGGAGTTTGTAGATCCCAGATTGGGAACCCCTGTTCTGGAACTTAATTATGTTCCAAGATTCTGTATTGTTCTGACTCTCAATATTGGGTGTAGACCTGCTGTACACAACTCAAAATGGAGAACCCTGGCTTCTTCCCTCTTCCTTTCCAATCCTGATGAAGGGTTTAAGTCTGAAATGTTGTCTGTTTATTCTTCTCCGTAGATGCAGTCTGACCTGCTGAGTTCCTCCAGTATTTTGTATGTGTTCTTCAGGTTTCTAGAATCCAAAGAATCTCTTGTGCTTAGAGTTCAGGCACATGATTTGCTGAAAGTGGAGTCACAAGTAGACAGGCTTTTGGTATGCTGACCTTCATTAGTTGGGCATTGTGTATAGAAGTTGGGAGGACATGGTGTGGTTGTACAAGATGTTGGTGAGGCTGCACTTGGAGTATTGGGTTCAGATTCGGATACCCTGCTTAAAAAAAATGTTATTAAACTGGAAAGAGTGCACAAAAGATTTACAAGAATGTTGCTATAACTTAAGGGAATGAGTTATAGAGAGAGGTTGCACAGACTAGGCCTTTCTTCCTTGGAGTGGACACTGAGAAGTTATCTTATGGGGGGGCATATAAAATTATCAGGGACATAGGTAAGGTGAATGCACTCAGCCTATTCCCCAATGTTGGGAATCAAGAACTAAAGGACACAGGTTTCAGAGGAGAGGGCAAAGATGTAATAGGAACTTGAGGGGTAACTTTTTAAACAGAAGTTGGCATGTATGTGGAATGAGCTGCCAGAAGAAGTGAATGAAGTAGGTACATTAACATTTAAATGACAGCTGGACAGGTAGATGGCAAATGGGACAGAGTTGCATGGGCATCTTGACTGGCATGCACCAAACAGCTAGTTTCTGTGCTGTATGAATCTATCATCTCAACATGCTGGCTCAGTAAGAAGACAAGTGATATATTGACCATTAATACGAGAGAATTTGAGTAAATAAATAATGAGAAAGTCGTACAACATCTTAGCAGGCTCTTTGGCTCCACCAAGTACCTATCTAAGGTAATCCAGTTGCCCAGCACCTTACCTGTAGACTTTTATGTCATGGTGATTCAAGATTTCATTAGGATACTTACTGAATGTGAGAGTATCTGTCTCCAACATCCACTCAGACAGTGTGATCCAGATTCAAACCAGCCTCTGCATGAAAACATTCTCCCCAGATTATCCCTAAACTTCTTAACCCTTACAGTAAACAATATACAATGTATGTGTGCAAAATAACATATCCCTACATTAATCTGATAGTGTGAGTGTTTACACTCAGTGCCCACCTGATACTACTCTCCACTATTTACTCCACTTAATGTAGAATGCATCCCAACTCTGGGGGTTCATCCGTGGAGGTTGTAGGAGTTGACTCTGGGACTGCAGAAAAGTGGTTCTGACAGCTGTGGCCACCTTTTCTCTGGACGTATTGGCATCCCGAACCGTGCACAGCAAGCTGTTCAATCTGCTGATCCATCCCAGGCCACCAGACAAAGCTTCAAGCCAATGATTTCATTTTGACGGGCATGTAGTTTCTCCAACACTTTAGCTCTCAGCTTGGATGGAACAACGACTCTCAATCCCCACATAAGGCAACTTTGGTCACAGGCAAGTTCATCCCGGTGCGAGTGAAATTGGGAGAGCTGGAATTTCTGCTGTGCATTTGAGCTATGTTCGGTAGTCATGTAGATCTGAGACAGTGTGGGGTCTTCTCTGGTTTCTCTTTGGATCAACTTTGCTGTAAGAGAAAAACTTTCGATTTGCATTAGGAAGAAAACGTCAAGAGGAGTGTCCTCTTTTCTAAACTTTTTGGGTATTTCTTTTTCAAAGAGTAAATGGGACACACTAGTAGCATTTCAATAATTAGTTAACTTCATGAATTTGATCATGTAATTGTGTTTTCCAAGCAACAAATTTCACCTCTGCATTCATATTATTAGTGGAACACCCTTCTATGGATTGAAAATGGACACTAGTGGTTGACGACCAGTAATGAGGGTAAACTCTCGCCCATACAAGTACTGGTTGAAACATTTTACACCCTAAACCAGACCCAATGTCTCTGTCAATTTGTTTGTAATTTTTCTCTGCAGTGGTAAGGGAACATGATGCAAAGGTTATGGGACATTCACTTCCATCACTCAAAACATGTGACATGACTGCCCCATATCATATGGCAAGATGTCACTAAGCAAGCTCTACTGGACAACGTTGATCATAATGTGCAAGTACAGAGTCTAGTGTCACCACTTCTTTTGCCTCCTGGAAAGCCATGTCACACTGCTTTGTTCATTGCCAATCTGTAGTAATGAATTGAAAGGGTGGATCAGTGGCCAGGTTTGGTAGGAATCTGTTCTTGACAATTCCTAAAAAGAACCATACCTGTGACACATCCTTTGGCTTCGGGGCATCCACCACTGCTTGAATCTTCCCAGCACACTTGTGTTAAATCTTGTGTGTCAATGGTGTGACCACAGTAAGTGATGCTTGGTTTAAAGAATTCACACCTGTTACAGTGTACACAGAGCCCATTATTTTCTAATCTTTTTAACACTGCCTTGGGATTTTGGAGATGTTGCTTGTCATCCTCAGTGGTGACAATGATGTCATCCAGGTAACACTGAGTGCTTGGGCAGCCTCGCAACACCTGGTCCATAGCTTTCAGATGCAGACACTACTCCAAAAATAAGCCTGTTATAGTGATAAAGCACTTTGTGAATGTTTATGGTGAGGAACACTTTGGACTCTTCCTTCATCTCCATATGTAGGCAGGCCTCAGCTAAGTCCACTTTGCTGAAGTGTTTTCCTCCAGAAAGATTTGCAAAGATATCTTCTATCCTGGGCAGAGGGTATTGATCTTCTTTCAGTACTAGTTTGATGGTGATATTAAAGATACCACAGATTCTGATAGACTCATCCTTTTTGGTGACTGGGGCCATTGGCATTGTCCATGGGCTCTGCTCAGCCTTGGAAAGAATGTCTTCAGTCTCCTTATGATCTAGCTTACTAGCTGCTTGATCACAGATGGTATAAGGAACCAGATGGGCTTTGTAAAACTTTGGTGTGGCATTTTCATTTAACACTATTTTACCCTTGATATGTTTGAGTTTTCCAAAGCCATCTTTGAACACTGCTGTGGCATCATTCAGTACCTTTCTTAATTCACTTTGAGTTGACTCTATTACAGGGGATGTGGCATGCAAATGGTGGATGGATCTCCTACCAGGTTGTAGTTGGCTCAGCCAATTATGTCCCCAGAATGCTGGCCCTTCTATTTTCGCCACATACAAGACCAATGTAGCTTGTTGATTGTTGTATTTCACTGTTACAAATGTCATTCCTCAGGGTTATCTTCTCTCCAGTATAGGTTCTTAGTTGGATATCTGTAGGCTTCAGTTCAGTATCTTTGAAATGCTGTTCAAACTCATTTTGTGGAATGACTGAATCAGACAACCCGGTGTCTAATTCCATTTGAATTAATTTGCCGTTCACTTCTGGTGTAAGCCATATTGCTTGTCTCATGTTAGTTTTCACACTGTAAATCTCAAGGGTATCCAGTCCTGTGTCACTCTCATCATTATCAGATTTTTCATCAACAGCATGCAGATTAGTGCTCTTTTTAAAACTGCAACTTGACTTTTTGGCTTTATCTCTTTCCTGTGCAATCCATTTATTTTTGTTTGCCTGACACACTCCTAGTATGTGTTCTACCTTGTTACATTTTCTTCAAGTTTCACCTTTAACCCTGCATCGGTCTGGTATATGTGAGCCCCTGTCACAATGGTAACAATTTGTTTGGTCAGGCTGATTTCTGTTTAGGTGTTGCAGTTTGGTTCACACTCACTTTCATTCCTGACTGCAACTCAGTTGTGTCTCTGGCTCCTGTTTCTATCGATACAGTGATTTCAACTGCTCTTTTCAATGTGAGTTGTGCTTCCATGTGGAGTCATTTTTGAAAGCTTTCTTGTAAGATTTCACAAACTAAATGTTTGTTTAGTGCATCATTAAGCCTATCACTGAAGTTACAATGCTCAGCCTCTTCAATTCAGCCATATAGGCTGAAATGGACTCCCTTTTCTTTTGATTCCACTTAAGAAACCCAAAACATTGTGCAATCAAAAATTGTTTTGGTCCTAAATTTTCCAGTATTACATTGACAATATCAGCACAGCTGAATTCAACTGGCTTGGTTGGAGCAGTTAAACTTCTAAGCAAACTATATGCTTTTCCATATTTTGCACTGGCACTTGCTTCTCATTGGCTACATTATATGCTTCAAAATACTGCTCAATTTGTTCAGTATATATCATCTGGTTATCTGTTGTGCAATCAAGTGTGTTCCTTCTGAAGTATTTCTAAAGTTAAAATCTAACTCCAGCACTTCCTTCTCCCATGCTCTAACCATTTTCCCAAGTACCCATGCCTCAATATGTGTAGGGTCACTGGGATCAAACAGTTCTAACATCTTTCCAGATTATCGATGCTATGAGACACTTAACTATTTAATTGCTGCTTCTGATTCTAAATTATCTCAATCTAATGTTAATCCATACACCCCTTGGAACACCATCCATATTTGGTAAATGGGTGTTCTCCTTTCCTCTGGTAACATTTACTTAAATCTTCTATTGGGTCCCTGCTGTTACTACCCATAACAGTCAGTATCACATTCTTTAACTCCTCATTTGTTCCCCCAGCAAAGTGTATGTTTGGATGCAAGGACATTACAATCGATCTTCTTTCTATGGCATCACCTAGACGTGTATTGCTCTCTAGTAACTAATTGCCTGAAACAGCTCCCTAGATTCATCCCAAAAGCAAATACGTCCCAGTATCCCTCTGTTACTGTACTGCAAATAGGGCAGAGTAGGTTACATTCTGGTTTTGTTTCCTGCCCTGACTCCCCCAATTGTTAGTAACTTGAGGGGGAGCAATTGTGCATATACTTTTGGTTATATGTTGACGGGGGATTCTTGGGAGAAGGCTCCTCTTTGTAACCTTATTTGGTCACCCTATCTGCTAAATCATTCCAATCCGTATCTCCATATTCATCTTCCTCCCCACTTTCAGATCCAAAAGCACATATTAATCCTCTCAGAGCAGTAAATTGGCCCTGCAACTTTTCTGTCAGCTTTAGACACTTAGTGTGATCTCCAATGTTGTTCTTCTTTTCATGTTCTGATTTCTGCATCACATTCATGGTCCACCATTGGTCAGGGTCGACTATGGATTTGCGTGTTAGTGTCTACGTGATACACAAGCCAGGGCAGTACGATATGGAGAGCAATCTGTTGCCCATTCAGCAGCCTCTCCCTCTCCTCACAGTGATGAATCCAAGGGAACAGCAGAGACCAATACTTTTTGGGACCAACGGCATTGCAGGAGTTGCAAGTCAGTGTTGAACTCAATGTAGAACTGCCTAAGGGACTCCAGCTCTGGACGTTTCCTTGAGTTTACCCCAAAGCCTTTCTGTGAGTGGGTATAACCACAAGGCAGTGGAGGTTTGAAATCGAAGTTTTCCTTCTGCTAGATGAGCTGCCAACCATGACTGACGAACTTCATCTTCTTGTTTACTCTTTTCTTTATCAATTTTCTCACACTTCAACTGAAACTGGTTCAAATGCATCAAATCCAGATTTCTCTGCCCCTGTAAATCAGTAAACTTTTTCTTAAGGTGCACTATCCTCTGTGAAGCCTTTTGATTTCTTCTTCTAATCTGTCCTGCTCTACTTTAGTTTCTTGCCGATATCCTAAATTTTCCTTTTCTAATCTGTCCTGCTCTACATTACCTGTTAACATTCCAGGTTTTCCTTGTCTAACCTGTCCCACTCTGTTTATCTTTCTGCCAACATTCAATAAAATCCTCAATTAAACAGCCAAATATTACTGGCTTCTTTAATCATTTAGATTCCTTGTCTGACAATTTGCTTTGAGCAATCTTCCAAAGAGCTTCCCTAGCAGTTTTCCCTTCACTGCTGGTGTGAGCAGCATAATCCATGTATTGTGGCCATTTCCTCAATATGTATTTCTGGAGGAGACCTCTCCAGTCAAAACAATCCAAGTCCTCTGGATTTGCAGAATTACCTGAATTCTTCATCCTCGGTTAGTAACAGCTATATACCCAGCCCCAGATCTCTCTGTACCTCACCAACATGGTCAAACTTGAGTATCCTACTGACTCAACAAAGAAATTTATCCTTGAGCCTACCCAGGGATGCCAATTCTGTTACAAGTCTTAACTCTCAACAATTATGATCAGTTAGGCACAGAGAGGGTCTGTATTTACTGACAAGTGCCTTTATTGTCTCAACTAACAAGCACGTGAAGTTATGAACTAAATGCCTGTGTACACACCCACTAGGTTTCCTTGACCCTCCATGAACAGTCAAAGAATAGAAGAGGTAGTACCCAGGAAAAGGAGTTTACGCTGGCCTGATGTTCTTCCTGATCCGAAGGTGGGATCATCCACTTCTCTAATGGTTGATCTCCATAGAGTTGTTGCTGCCTGTACTCCCAAAATCTTTCATTTTTATTCTTTTTTTTTAAAATCAGATCATTTTATGATGTTTCAATTTCCTTGGCTTAAGCACATCTGACATCATTAGCTTCTTATTGGATCTGGCCCAATGGCTAAAGCAGTATTCCTTTAGCCTCGTGCATCAGGTGATTTCTTTTGTTCTGTCCAATTCAGACAGGTCCAAACTAGTCTAAGCAGGTCAGCCAAACACTGAGCCCAGATGACCAGATCATAGGCTGTCCCTGCTATTTTAAATAATAAACAACGTCTTATCTGAGAGTAGTCTCAGGTTTAGCAGAAACTCCTTGTGTCCATGTTCATTTGCTCTGATTAAGCTATCCCTGAGCAACAACCAGTTCACCAAACAATTCACAAAATGGCAACTGGAAGGAATGTTTAACAAAAGAGGTTGCCTCCATTCCTGCAACCAAATAGCACGAACAAAGACTTTTGCTTTGTCTGTTTCCACTGCCTTTGCATCATTCCTGTTCACTGATTTGTAGATTATAGTTCTTTCCGGCCAACATAATTTTCTTTATAAACAAGAGAAAATCTGCAGATTTTGGAAATCCAAGCAACACATGCAAAATGGGACCCGGGGGATGGGACCCAGAGCGATAGAGCAGTGAAAGAAGTGCATGGAGTAAAGCCAGATCTAACATACAGAGGCTTTGAGGAAAGAGAAGCAGAGTAAAGGGTGTAAAGGTATTAAGGTAGAAGGGCTAAAGTGTGTGTACCTCAATGCAAGAAGCATCAGGAACAAAGGTGATGAACTGAGAGCTTGGATACATACATGGAATTATGATGTAGTGGCCATTACAGAGACTTGGCTGGCACCAGGGCAGGAATGGATTCTCAATATTCCTGGATTTCAGTGCTTTAAAAGGGATAGAGAGGGCGGAAAAAGGGGAGGAGGGGTGGCATTACTGGTCAGGGATACTATTACAGCTACAGAAAGGGTGGGTAATGTAGCAGGATCCTCTTTTGAGTCAGTATGGGTGGAAGTCAGGAACAGGAAGGGAGCACTTACTCTATTAGGGGTATTCTATAGGCCCCCTGGTAGCAGCCGAGATACAGAGGAGCAGATTGGGAGGCAGATTTTGGAAAGGTGCAAAAATAACAGGGTTATTATCATGGGTGACTTTAACTTCCCTAATATTGATTGGCACCTGATTAGTTCCAAGGGTTTAGATGGGGCAGAGTTTCTTAAGTGTGTCCAGGACAGATTCCTGTCACAGTATGTGGACAGGCCAACTAGGAGGAATGCCATACTAGATCTAGTACTTTAGCATTATCATGGAAAAGGATAGAATCAGAGAGGACAGGAAAATTTTTAATTGGGGAAGGGCAAATTATGAGGCTATAAGGCTAGAACTTGCAGGTGTGAATTGGGATGATGTTTTTGCAGGGAAATGTACTATGGACATGTGGTCGATGTTTAGAGAACTCTTGCAGGATGTTAGGGATAAATTTGTCCCGGTGAGGAAGATAAAGAATGGTAGGGTGAAGGAACTATGGGTGACAAGTGAGGTGGAAAATCTAGTCAGGTGGAAGAAGGCAGCATACATGAGGTTTAGGAAGCAAGGATCAGATGGGTCTATTGAGGAATATAGAGAAGCAAGAAAGGAGCTTGAGAAAGGGCTGAGAAGAGCAAGAAGGGGGCATGAGAAGGCTTTGGTGAGTAGGGTAAAGGAAAACCCCAAGGCATTCCTCAATTATGTGAAGAACAAAAGGATGACAGGAGTGAAGGTAGGACCGATTAGAGATAAAGGCGGGAAGATGTGCCTGGAGGCTGTGGAAGTGAGTGAGGCCTTCAATGAATACTTCTCTTCGGTATTCACCAATGACGATGAATTGATGATGGTGAGGACAATATGAGTGAGGTTGATGTTCCGGAGCATGTTGATATTAAGGGAGAGGAGGTGTTGGAGTTGTTAAAATACATTAGGACGGATAAGTCCCCGGGGCCTGACGGAATATTCCCTAGGCTGCTCCACGAGGTGAGAGAAGAGATTGCTGAGCCTCTGGTTAGGATCTTTATGTCCTCGTTGTCCGCGGTAATGGTACCGGAGGATTGGAGGGAGGGGAATGTTGTCCCCTTGTTCAAAAAAGGTAGTAGGGATAGTCCGGGTAATTATAGACCAGTGAGCCTTACGTCTGTGGTGGGAAAGCTGTTGGAAAAGATTCTTAGAGATAGGATCTCTGGGCATTTAGAGAATCATGGTCTGATCAGGAAAGTCAGCATGGCTTTGTGAAGGGCAGATCGTGTCTAACAAGCCTGATAAAGTTCTTTGAGAAGGTGACCAGGCATACAGATGAGGGTAGTGCAGTGGATGTGATCTATATGGATTTTAGTAAGGCATTTGACAAGGTTCCACACAGTAGGCTTAATTCAGAAAGTCAGAAGGCATGGGATCCAGGGAAGTTTGGCCAGGTGGATTCAGAATTGGCTTGCCTGCAGAAGGCAGAGGGTCATGGTGGAGGGACTACATTCAGATTGGAGGAATGTGACTAGTGGTGTCCCACAAGGATCTGTTCTGGGACCTCTACTTTTCATGATTTTTATTAACGACCTGGATGTGGGGGTAGAAGGGTGGGTTGGCAAGTTTGCAGACGACACAAAGGTTGGTGGTGTTGTAGATGGTGTTGAGGATTGTCAAAGATTGCAGAGAGACATTGATAGGATGCAGAAGTGGGCTGAGAAGTGGCAGATGGAGTTCAACCCTGAGAAGTGTGAGGTGGTACACTTTGGAAGGACAAACTTCAAGGCAGAGCACTCAGCGGCTGGGACGGAGTCGAAGCACTCGGCAGAGATGGTGCTTGGAGCTCGGTGTCGAAGGGCTGGTTGAAGGCTCGAAGTTTTCGGATGGACTCAGTGTCGGCTGCGGTCGGCTGCTTTCAATGCATCGACAGTTGTTAGTACCTGGAGGTTTATGGCAGAGAGAGTTTTTCCCTTCTGCCGCCTGCTATTAGGACTATCGGGAGTCGATCGGAACTTTGAGACTTTTTTTTTAACCATTCCCATGGTCTGCTCTTTATCAAATTATGGTATTGTTTTGCACTGCTGTAACTATATGTTATAATTATGTGGTCTTGTCAGTGTTAGTTTTTGGTTTGTCCTGTTTTTTCTGTGATATCACTCCAGAGGAACACTGTATCATTTCTCAATGCGTGCATGCATTTCTAAATGACAATAAACGAGGACTGAGTGTCCTCATAATCTAATCTAAAAATCTAAAATATTTCACTATAATCAAATGGTGTAAGTAAATATCTATTTATTTATTCATTTATCTATTTACCGTATCTGTTTATTTGTTGAGATACGAGGGATGATTGATAAGTTCGTGGCCTAGGGCAAAAGGAGTCAATTTTAGAAAACCTAGCACATTTATTTTTCCTACATTTACACACTTAGTCCAGTGGTTGTGGAGCATACGGATCCCTTCTTTGTAGAAGTTGGTATCTTGGACCTCCAGAAAGTGGTCCACAGCAGGGATGACTGATAAGTTCGTGGCCTACAGTAGGAGCTGGGTTATATAGCTCTCGTTATGTGCACGCGCAGTTCAACTCTTTGAGTGATTATGCAGAAAGTTTGAAGTTAATAACTCA
The DNA here is from genome assembly GCF_030028105.1 of Mobula birostris. Classification (NCBI taxonomy): domain Eukaryota; kingdom Metazoa; phylum Chordata; class Chondrichthyes; order Myliobatiformes; family Myliobatidae; genus Mobula; species Mobula birostris. The sequence goes on along the minus strand of NC_092372.1, from coordinate 93,572,043 downwards.
TCAATGTTACCCTGAGGCAAATCAGGTTGGATAAATCCCCAGGGCCTGACAAGGTGTTCCCTTGGACCCTTCAGGAAGCAAGTACAGAAATTGCTAGGGCCCTAGCAGAGATATTTAAAATATCCTTAGCGACAGGAGAGATACTAGAGGATTGGAAGATCACTGATGTTGTTCCATTGTTTAAAAAGGGCTCTAAACCGAAACCAGGAAATTATAGGCTGGTGAGTCTGACATCAGTAGTGGGAAAGTTATTGGAAGGTGTTCTAAGGGACTGGATATATAAGTATTTGTATAGACATGGACTGATTAAGGATTGCCGGCATGGCTTCGTGCATGGTAGGTCATGTCTAACCAATCTTACAGTTTTTCTAGGAGGTTACCAGGGAAGTGGATGAAAGCAAGGCAGTGGAAGTTGTCTACATGGACTTTAGTAAGGCATTTGACAAGGTCCTGCATGGGAGACTGGTCAAGAAGGTTCAGTGTCTCGACATTCAGGATGAAGTAGTAAATTGGATGAGACATTGTGGCAGAAGTTAGAGAGTGGTAGAAGAGGGTTACCCCTCTGACTGGAGGCTTGTGACTAGTGCGGTGCTGCAGGGATCGGTGCTGGGTCTTTTGTTGTTTGTCATCTATATCAATGATCTGGATGATAATGTGGTTAACTGGGTCAGAAAATTTGAGGATGACACCAAGATTGGGGGTGTAGTGGGCAGTGAGGAAAGGCTGCCTTGGCTTGCAGAGGGATCTGGACCAGCTGGAAACAGAGTCACAAAGAAAGCTTTTGGCACATTGTCCTTCACAAATCAATTTATTGAGTGCAGAAGATGGGATGTTATGTTGAAGTTGTACAAGATGCTGGTGAGGTCTAATTTGGAGTATAAGTAATGTGTGCAATTTTGGTCACCTAGCTACAGGAAAGATGTAAACAAGATTGAAAGAGTGCAGAGAAAACTTACAAAGATGTTGCTGGGCCTGGAGGACCTGAGTTAAAAGGAAAGATTGAATAGATTAGGACTTTATTCCTTGGAACATAGAAGATTGAGGGGAGATTTGATAGAGGTATACAAAATTATGAGGGGTATCGATCTGGTAAATGCAAGCAGGTTTTTTCTACTGAAGTCGGAGGGACTACGGTTAAGGGTGAAAGCTGAGGAGTTTAAGGGGAACACAAGGGGAAGCTCCTTCACTCAGAAGGTTGTGAGAGTTTGGAGTGGTGCATGCGAGCTCAGTTTTAATGCTTAAGAGAAGTTTGGATAGGTACGTGGACAGGGATATGGAGGGCTGTAATCCTGGTGCAAGCCAATGAGCGTAGGCAGTTTAAATGGTTTCAGCATGGATTAGATGGGCCAAAGGGCTGTACTCCTCTATGACTAAATATCTGAAATGAGCAGTGTGGATTCATAACAATTCATTGTTGGATACTTCACTCTGAGGACAGGGAGGAAGCTACAGAAGAAACTTCAACCTTCACAGGTAGTACGAAAGGAATTGGAAAGAATCATTGAAATCATCAAACTTTACCAATTTCTTATCATTCTTGACAAATAGGGTACAGCTCTGAGGGATTCCTTCTTATACTGTTTAAGATCAAAACTTTGCAGAGGTGTTGTAAATTCAGGCAGTAATGCAAAATATGCAACTCTACATCCCTGCCAGGAAACTGTTAGATTAGTACTTTAGCCTGAAAATAATTAATGGCATTAACGTTGGAGCACTTAAGAGGCTGCAACATGTATACACAATTCCATAAACAGCAGCAAGACAAATGATTGCTGAGTAGCTGTTGTAAATAATTATAGCAGAGGAAGAGAAAAGTGATAGATAATCACAGGCTAGCATGCAGTGAACCTTGTAACTTCTATTCTGATTTTGTAACATTAGAATGCAGACAAGTTCAGTAGTTTCTAAATGATCACATTTTAGTGAGCCTGGTTTCATTTTAATACATACACATGGACAAATTGTCACCTGATGAAATTGTCCATAAAGTAAGCTGTTCTGAAGCTGTCGAGTACCAATGAACCTTTCAGGAATTAAGCTGTATGCGTTAATGCAGATTTATATAAACTATTCTGTGTTCCTTAAAATACTACAGTACCTAGGTGTTATTTTCTAAATTATTCTTCTTTGAAATGGCTCAAATTTTCCATGATATAACTTAAATATGTCACCATAATCAGCAGGCATTAGGAGATTAAATTCCAAAATCCTGTGAGTTTTACAAGAGGGTGTAACCTTACACAATGGAGAACTATGTTACATAATTTTCTTCACTTCTTGAACATATCAGCAGATCAATAATCTCAAAGGATGTTAGAAACAGAAATTTAACCCCTTGAGCCCATGATAACTGGTCTTGCACTATCCTAGGAGGACAGCACCACATTACATGACTGAGGATGCCCTTGTTGTAAGGACAGGACTTTACCCCCAGATGGGTTGTGCTCTGTCCTCTTTGCTGTCATAGACAGATGCATCTACAGCGGCTAAGGTGGTTAGGTTCAGAGTTCAAAGTAAATTTATTAACAAAGTGTGTATATGTCATCATATACTATCCTCAGATTAATTTCCTTGCAGGCATTTAGAAGAAAACAAAGAAAAAGAATAAAATTCATGAAAAACTACAATTAAAACAAAGGCTGACAACAAATGTGCCAATGAAGACAAATTCTGCAAATAATAAAAAAGGCAATAATAATACTGAGCAAATTAGTTGAAAAGTCCTTGAGAATCGGAGAAGAGATTGCTTCTCTCTCTGCCCAGCCTGGCAATGAACTATTTCAGAAATCTGCTAGCTTGGTCATTTGTGATGCTGTTGGCAATGGATACTGTGCTAAGTTTCCTTAATCAGAGTAGATGCTATGCCTTTGGTTTTCTCAGCACTTCCTCCAAATGCTCTTCAAAAGAAAGAAGTTTAGAATCACTGGATGGGGAAGACTAATTGGTGGTAATCAGTGGAAAATAGGAAGACTGATCAGTAGTAATTAGCAGTAAGTAATTGTCAGAAATTGCAGGGTCTTCTTATGTGGTTTTAGCTTAATGATGGAAGAGGACATATCCGGGATTCATAATGGACAAGTTTGAGAGATTGGCTGAAGGTGTATTTCTGTAACTACTGTACTTTGACAGTTGCATGACTGGTATGAGAAAATTAGAAGCAGGATTGCCAATAGGGCTTTCTCCAGCCTGCTCTGCATTCAATGAGATCATTGCCGATCTTATGACTTACATTCATTTTGCTGTGCCATTTCTATATCCTCTGATTACTTTAATGTCCATAAATGTATCGACTTCAGCCTTTAATATAAATGATTGAACATCCACATCTCCCCAATGGATAGAGTTCAAAGGTATGCATCTTTGGGATACCTTTTCCAATTATGTGTTATCTCTGGCTGTTCACAAGAAAAGATTGATGATTATTGAGTGGGCTAGTTGTGTAACTGCAGTGCCCAAATGCAGTACCAGGATGATGCTGGGTAAACACTCTGTCTCTATTACTATGCTTGAAAGTGGCAGTTTGATACAACTCAGTGACCTGCTGGCCATTTCAGATGTGTGAGAATGATCTAATCTCATACTTGAGTCTCTAATTACATTTCCTGGTTTAAGATATTGTGCATGATCCTGTGATGAAGACTCAAATATTGTCTCTATGGAGTGTTCTTCTCCATTCTAAATGATTATTGACTAGGGATTCTCATGAGTCAGTGGGGATGTTACAATTTTAAAAGGTGACTTTGGGAACACCCTCTCCTGCTGTGACAAAGCTCACATTAGAATGATTGTTTTGCAAGACTGATACCAGTCACACCAGACAACGCGTAGTCTCCCGAAACTGATCGAGTGAGCTCAGAATCTTGATACCAGGGTTGATGACCTGGGAGAATATTTTGACATTGGATGTCTAACCCACCAGTCAGTTTGGAGGATTTTGCAGAGACAGCATTGCCTTGTCCCTTGAAGTGACTACTATAAATTTATGACTTCAAGACATACAGCACATTAAGCTTTGTCATAGATGAATGTGGTACTAGGTTTGATGTTTTGGTGTTCAAAGATTATTTTGTGTAGTTGGCCAAAGTCTTCAGTGGTACCTGGAGGCAGCAGTGAATTTGGTTATTGACATTTATCTTTGCTCAAAGGTGTAAAAGTGCAAATAAATGTTCTCTGAATGTGTAACGTGATCCTTGTTTACTAGCGTCTGGCACTGAATTTTGATTTTTTTGGGGGGGAGGTGGTGTAGTACATGATGTTGTTTATCTTTTGCATATTCAATGTAGGGCACATCCTTTCTTACCCTTCAGTAAAGAGGTCAATGATGGCTAAAGGTCAGGTATTCTGAACACAGAATTCAGTGATTGAGGTTGACATGATCTTGGCTTTGCAGTGGAGATAACAAAAACTGAAATTTCTTCCTCTTCCTGAAATAATTAAATCAACTCAATCTAGAAGCTGGTTGGAGGTAGGATGCAGTATTGTAGCAAGGAAAACTGGAGAGTGACAAACCCTCGTTTGATCCCAGGCTGCACTTGGATTGAATCTGAGTTTGTGGAGGAAATGTTGACTACGATCACAGTACCAAGGTCATTACATACATGTAATGAGGAGAGCCAGATTTAAAGGGGGATACTCTAGAATCCCAGAAACTGCTAGGAATTCAGAATGTCAGCCCGAGTCTTTGACAAAGAAGGTTAGAATTTCACATTTTTGTCAGAACTGTTAAGTGTTAATAATTTTTCTTTCTCCACAGATACTGCCTGATCTACCAAGCATTTCTAGCATATTGTTTTTTTTCCCCCATTTATATAACTTCTCTAATTTATCTCTGTTCACAGGGTCAAAGAAGGTCAAAATAGTAAATGATATTATTTATAATATTTACTTTATATTAGTAGAATTATTTAGTTTTAATAAACTTTTAAAAGAGGTCTAAATTATAATGGTCCACAAGTCTCAGATAGCTTTATCTCACTGGGACAGATTCAGGGCTGAACACAGATAATAGGTATCAGGGAAAGTTACTTACACCGTCTTTGGAAATGATCATCAAGTCTGGTTATCTGAATCATTATTCCATCTAAGTCATTTATAAATACAATGTATTGATTGGTCCCAACACAGATCTCTATGGAACAGTCCTAATCAAACCCTGTCAATTAGACTATCTCCCTAAAGACACTTTAGTGTCTTGTCTCTCAGCTCTCCTTATAAACAAATCAATCAATTGGCCTTAGTTCCTAAGATAAACCTACAGGGAACCTTAAGAACTGTCTTCTGGAGACCTATTTAAATAAGATCTAATAAATTGTCAGCTACGTTAGTCATCACCTTAAAAAGTTCAACCCAGGTGCATCACATATGACCTACATTTGTTCAGACTCTAATTAATTCATCACCCTACTGTTAATTTAGAATCTTCTAATTTCCAAATAACATTTTAACCCAACTTGCCTATAATTCCTCTCTTACCTTTTGCCTTGCATGGTGATTCCTTATGTCATTCAATTTCTCCAGTTTTCCAGTTCTTTGTTTCTCCAGAAATAATTGGAAATGTAAGAATGAAGCAAGTTGTTTCCGAGGGAACAGCTTAGAATGCTGAAAGGGAAAGTGAGGAAGATAGCTTTGGTTGTGATGTCACATTGGAAAATTAACAAAAATGATCTGTTAGATGTAAAAGTGTCAAAGGTGTGGGCAAAGGAGATCCCAATTCTGGTTCTGATAGGGAGAAGAGACAAGAACATTGATGTAGGAAAGGAATGGATTTGGGCGAGAGGGCTATCAACACTAGTGGGAAGAAATCTTTGAAACAGGAGAAATATCAGAAGCATCTGGAAGAGATATAACCATAATACCAATACAGCATCTGGTAAATTCTGCCATTTTGGATTATGAGAGGTGTGATATGCAAAGTTCATCCAGTCACTAATTTTAGCTATCGTACCCAATGCTGATGCTGCCAATAGAACCATGGTGTACGGGGGATTCAGATAAATCATGTTCAATTACAATCCTAATACTTACACTCTCCTCCACCATCAGGTTTCTTAATGGTCCATGAAGCCATAAACAAACACACAAAGAATGCTGGTGAACGCAGCAAGCTAGGCAGCATCTATGGGGGGGGGGGGGGAGAGGACAGAAGAGCAGATTATCACCTATCCTTACTGATATATGATCTCTTGGTGAGATATTTGAGGGTCCAATTGCAGAGGCCCAAGTTTAGAGGCTTGGTGATTAATAGTAAGGGGATGATAGTATTGAATGCTGCACTATAATTAATAGCAGCCTCATGTACATTCTGTTGTCTAGGGGCACCAAAGCAGAGTGGAGAGCTAAAGAGATTATGTCCACTATATACCTGTTACAGTGGCAGATGACACCTCTGCAGGATAATAGTTATTTCCTTTATTAGAGAAGCTGGTAGAAAGAATACAGAACAATGAGAGGAAAATATTTCAGTTATGAACCAAAGGCACTTACCTGGTCTCGTAGAGAAGGCAGAAACTTTCATACAAAACAGCATTGAGTAGAGAGCTAGTGAGAAAGATGAAGATAAATTTATGGGCCTATTGAGTTTTAATAGATATTACTGCATCCAAATCCTGTAACCATCAGCCCTGTGAGCGTAGCAGTGCTGGTGTATGAAGGCAGCTCACCACCACGCTCTGAAACAAAAGGTGTGGACTAGCTTCACCCATGACGCCCACACATTCTGTAAAACACTAACCTACCCAGTCAACAACAGGAATTCTGCAGATGCTGGAAATTGTATTTACATCACAGCCACTCGGTGAAGCCAGATCTGCAGGACTCGTGTCCTGAGTTACACGCACAAGATACTGGGGAAATTCAGCAAGCAGCACCTATGGAGAGGCATAAACAGTCAACACAAAATATTGGCGCTTCAACATTTTACAGCACCGGCAACATGAGTACAATTCCCAGTAAGGGGTTTGCACATTCTCCCTGTGACTGCATGGGCGCTCTGGACGCACGTACCGGTAAATTGTCCCGTTAAATCGGGGGACTGCGGGGCGGACCGGACTCAACTACCGGAACGGCCTCTTCTCGGTAAACAAACAAAGTTGCGCGGCAACGGTCACTGCCCTAAGTACCGCCCCTTTTACACCTACCGGCGCTCCAATTGGTCGATGCCGGGCCACGCCCTCAATAGTTGTATTGTTCTGGACGCTGTCAGTCACAGCTGCGGCGAGGAGTGAGTGGGAGTTTGCGTTGAGTGTCAGTTGGGAGGCTGCAGGGGCGTGGAGAGGGTGAGCGCGCGCTTGGTGTGGGGGAGGGGGAAGAGATTGAGAGCGCTCGCGGGGGGGGGGGTGCTGTCAGTCATTTTCTGTGAGGTGAGGCAGTGCAACGGGGAGCGGTGTCGCGCCTACTTCTCCCTAAAGCTTTAATTTTCAGATTGAGCTGGTGTCTATAGGGCACCGTTGCACCAAACAACCCCACCTCGTCATTTGCAGTACTGAGTAGACAGTTGGCGTTACGCTTACTTTCGAAGCCAAGTTCTAAATTCTTGTGAGTACTAACGCCCTAAAGAGGCTCTTACCGCGACCACTACTTTAGGCGGAGTGAACAAGTACCAGTCTTGGTATACAAAAAATTATAAGAAACGGGTCGCCATTCGGTCGCCGTTCAGTACAATTATGGCATGCTTGATTTTAGCCTAATTGCCATTTCCCCTCTCCACAACTGCCTTGTTAGTTTAAATTCTTGTCAGTTTCTACCATGAATACATTTACTGACTTTTGCCGCTTTCTGTGTTAGAAAATACCAAAATTCCATGATCCACTGAAGGAAGACATTCCTTGTTGTCTCCATCTTATTCCAAAACTATATCATCATCATCACCATCAGGTGCTGTGCCCAGTTTGAGCTTTGACTGCCATGGCCCACACTCTCCTGTTTCGGGTCAAGTGAATCAATTCATTGGTATTCATTTCCAGTTCTCTGGCTGCTGTCTCCATCATCATTTGTCTTTGTCTTCCTCTTGCTTTCTTCCCGTCAACCTTTCCCATAATTACCGTGCATTCTAACTCCTCCTTCCTCATCACATGTCCAATGAAGTTACGTTGCCTTTTCATGATCGCATACATTATTTCTCTTTTTGTGTTTGCTCTGTTCATGACATCCTCGTTAGATATGCATTTCGTCCATGATATTCTTTGCATCCTCCTCAAAAACCACATCTCTGCTGCTTCAATTCGTTTCCTCATGTTACTAGATATTGTCCAACATTCTGAGTCATATAACATAACTGGATAAACATGACATTTCGGTACTCTGAGGCGGGTTGTCATGCCTAGTGTAGTATTGGTCAGTATACTCTTCATTCTCGTAAAGGTGTCTTTTGCCATCCCTATTCTTCTTTTGATGTCCAAGTCGCACCTGCCATCTGATGTCACCCAGCTTCCTAAGTAGCAAAAGTTCTGTACTTGTTTTATGTCTTCCCCATTTATTCTCAGCCTGTAAATAGGATTCTCCTTCTTTTTGGATATCACTATACATACTGTCTTACAATTGATTGATAGACTCATTTTTGCACTTTCTTCAACAATTATATCAATAAAGTTTTGTAGTTCTTCCTCCGTACTTGCAATTACCACAGTGTCATCCGCATATCTGAAATTATTGATATTTTCACCGCCAATGTTGATTCCCAAGATGTCTCTTTTTTTTTGTAATATTGTCTCGCTGTACACATTAAATAAATCAGGGGAGAAAACACACCCTTGTCTAATGCCTCTCTTGATTTTCGTAAACTGACTCACTTCTCCATCGATTCTTACAGTGGCAGTTTGTTCCCAGTACAGATGTCTTTCAAATCTAGATCTTGAGTATTCTGTAATATTTCAAATAACTTATTGTGCTTTATCAAATGCTTTTGTGTAGTCGATAAAACAAACAAGTCTTTTTGCATTTGAATAGCTCATTCTGATAGTATCCTTAGCATCAATATTGTGTTTTTTGTACCTTTGTCTTTCACAAAACCACATTGTTCCTTGCTTATTTCAGCTTGTATCTTACTTTTAGCTCTTGTCATCAAAATTCTTATAAGTATCTTGGTGATATGACTCATTAGACTTATGGTCCTATGTAATTCACATTCTATTGCTCCAGGTTTCTTAGGAAGAGTGATAAATACTGATTTTTTTCATCTCTTCTGGTATTATTCCAGTCTCATAAATGTCATTGATTAAATCAGTAAGTTTTTCAATACCATGATCTTCAAGGGCAATAATTTCTTCTATTACAATTCATGCTGCCTTTCCTTTCTTCATCTTATTTATTGCATTACGAAGCTTAAAATACTTGGACCATCAATGTTTTTCTTAATTTCTGGTTTTTTGCTTCTATCGTCTTCAAACAATCCCTGAATATACTCACTCAATCTGTTCGTAATCTCATCTTTTTCCATGATAATGGTACCGTTCTTTGCTTTCAAACATCCACCTGAAAAACAGAGGAGCTTTTTACCAGTGATATTCTTGATTTGTTGATGTAACCTTTTTGGGTCAGTAATAGGGATTCTTTCTATTTGCTCACATTCCTGGTTTAACCATTCTTCTTTGGCTTTTTGACATAAGCTTTTAACTTTTTTATCTAAGGACTTATATTCTATAGGATTTGCTTTCTTCCGTCTCCTTTCTTCCATTAGAGGCTACCCAGACGGAATATAAAGTGTTGTTCCTCCAACCTGAATGTGGCTTCATCTTTACAGTAGAGGAGACTGTGGATAGACATATCAGAATGGGAATGGGACGTGGAAAAGCACCTTATATTCCGTCTGGGTAGCCTCCAACCTAATGGCATGAATATTGACTTTTCAAACTTCCACTAATGCCTCACCTCCCCTTAGTACCCCATCCGTTATTTATTTATTTATATATGCACATTCTTTTTCTCTCTCTCCTTTTTCTCCCTCTGTCCCTCTCACTATACCCCTTGTCCATCTTCTGCACTTCCCCTCCCCATTTCTTTCTCCCTAGGCCTCCCGTCCCATGATCCTCTCATATCCCTTTTGCCAATCAACTGTCCAGCTCTTGGCTCCATTCCTCCCCCTCCTGTTTTCTCCTATCATTTCGGATCTCCCCCTCCCCCTTTCAAATCTCTTACTAGCTCTTCTTTCAGTTAGTCCTGACGAAGGGTCTCAGCCCGAAACGTCGACTCTACCTCTTCCTAGAGATGCTGCCTGGCCTGCTGCATTCACCAGCAACTTTTATGTGCGTTGCTTGAAATTCCAGCATCTACAGATTTCCTCGTGTTTGCATTTTTTGTGCTTTTTTCTTTTTTAGGAATCACTAACTTTGCTGCTTCTACCAAGGCATCCTTTAGAGACTTAAATTTCATTTCTACATGATTGGTATCATCTTCAACAGATTCTATTTCTAGACTTTGAAATCTATTCCTTACTTCAATTGTAAATTTTTCTCTTAAGTTTTCTTTAATTAATTGCAAGTAGTCAAGGGATTGTTCAGGTTTTTGCTCCTTTAGTTTTTTAAGTTTTACTTTTACATGACATACTACTGGGTTATGGTCACTATTACAGTCTGCACCTGGATATATTTTGCATTGAGTCACTGAGTTTCTAAATCTTTGGTTTATAGTAATAAAGTCAATTTGATTTCGAGTGTTATCGCCTGGACTTTTCCAGGTCCACAAGAATCTTGAATGGTTTTTAAAGTAGGTATTCATAATGACCGGATTATTCATCTTGCACCATTCTACCCATTTCTCACCTCTTTCCCCTAGTCCAAATTTTCCTATGGTATTTCCATCAGCACCTTGTCCTACTTTAGTATTTAGATCTCCCATGACAATAACAATATCTTGAGATTTGCATCCATTCTTTGCTTGTTCAAGCTCTTCATAGAATTTATCTATATCTTCATTTGTTCCATCTGTTGTTGGTGCAAAACTATATAGCCTAACTTTAGATACCTCACTGGAGAAAACATCCTCTCACTCTTCTAAATTGCATTGGGCATAGAGAGCAAACTTAAGGTGTAAATATTAGCTTTATTTGTCAGGTACATGGAAATATACAGTGAAATGCACCAATGACTGACATACGTTGAAGGTGTGCTGGGGACAAGCCTGCAAGTTATCACTATGTTTCCAGTGCCATCATAGTGTGCCCACAACTTACTAACCTTAACTGGTATTATCTTTGGAATGTGTTAGGAAACCAGAGCACCTGAACAAAACCCATGGGGTCACAGGGAGAACGAACAAATTCCTTACAGACGGCAGCAAAATTGAACCTTGACCTTACAGCTGGTGCTGTAAAATGTTACACTCACTGCTATGCCACCTTGCTTTCCTTTCGTCAATCATCAAACGTCAAACCCTTCAACAGAAGAATTAACGTGGTGAACCTTCTTTATACTACCTTCAATGGTATGTCCTTCCTTAACAGTGGAGAGGGGGACGTCACGTGATGACGTGGGATTGAGATGTATGAATCCAGCTCTCTCGTAAAAAATCAGCAAAGTACCATTTAAACAAAGCAAAGTTAATGAATACTTTCCGAAAACTACTTATAAACTTCTCAAGACTATTTTACGATGTGCCTCATAAATTGCAACAGAAGAAGTCTGCCGTTGTGAAGTCGCCGCGAGACGGGAAGAAAAAAAGGCCTACTGCAGCGATGGATCCTCGGACTCAGGTTGGATCTCCTTCGGAGGAAACGCGTTTTACCTCTGGCGTAGAAGAACAGGGAGCAATGGTGGCGGTAGCGGTCCCTGGGAAAAAGATGCCAGAATTGCGCATGCGCAAAGAAGTTGGCATGAGCAAATTGATACAATTAAACTACAAGAACCGACGGCCACTGCAAGTGAAAGTGAGTCAGAATCGGATTCCGCAGAGAACACAGATGAAGAAGAGGAGGAAGAACTGGAAGAGACTAAAAGTAAAGGATATGATGGAGACATAAAAGAGGCTTTATTGCAAGTAATGACTGAATTAAAAGGAGTAAAAATAGAGATTAGAAACATGAAGCTGAGCTATAATAAAGCTATGAGAAGACGAGAAAATGGATAAAAACTTCAAAAGTTGGAAAGAACAATGGAGCATGTTAACAACAGAGTGGAAAAAACAGAAAATGATATGCTTGTCTGGAAAACGGAAAGAAATTGACTGTTGGAAAAAGGACGTGCTGGAAAATTTTAGTAGACGAAATAATATTAAGATTGTTGGTCTTAAAGAAGATATAGCGGGAGACAATCCAATAGAATTTTTTCAAAGATGGATCCCGGAAACTTTGCAAATGAAGGAGGAAGACCGATCAATTAAAATTGAACGGGCACATGGAGCTCTAAGACCAAAACCACAAGATGACCAATATCCATGACCAATTTTAATAAAATGTTTGAGATTTCAAGACTAAGAAAGGATTCTACAGGTGGCTGCTCAAGCTGCCAAGAATAGAAAAGGGCCATTGATGATAGAAGGGAACAAAATTTTTTTCAACCCTGACATAAGTTATGAACTTTTGAAGAGAAGGAAGAAATTTAATCCAGTGAAAAAAGTCCTTTGGGATCACGGTTATCAATTTATACTACGCTATCCTGCAACCTTGAAGATTTTTTTGGCTGCTGGAGAAAAAAGATTTTTTGGCAATTACCAGAAAGTGGAGGAGTTTGTGCGAGATTCTTTGAAGATACAAGAACGAACCCAGGGGAGCGAGATGGATTAAAGATGAAGATTTTGTCAAGGAATAGACTTGGTGGATTTTTAAAGGCGAAAGAATATATAAATATATTATTAATTATATGATAGAGGGGAAGAAAGGTTAAAGTTTGAAGAATATTAGTTGGGAATAGTGACATTAATTTATATCTATCTATCTATCTATCTATATATATATATACACACACACACACACACACACACACACACACACACACACATACATACAATTTTTTTGTTACGGGGGAGCTGGAAGAAATACTGACCAATCGCTACGGAATTCATGTGTGTAAATGTGGCTATAGCCATGACCTGCAAAATGGAGGGGGGGGGGTAGTGTGTTTCTTTTTATTCACAACATTAGTAGGGGGGTATTTTGTTGTTTTTCTTTTTGTATCTTATCTATCTTTTATTTCTTTCTTTTTGCTTGGATGATTGGGAGGGAAACACATAGCAACATGGTGAAGTTTAAAGAGATTCCCTAGGGAACGATGAAAGTTAAGATGTTAAGTAACGTTTTAGATTGGAGTAACTTTGTTAAGAATAATGACTAATTTATTGAATTTTTTGAGTTTTAATGTTAATGGGCTTAATGGACCGGTGAAAAGAAAAAGAATCTTAACACATATTAAGAAAATGAAGGTAGATTTAGCCTTCTTGCAGGAAACGCATCTAACAGAAACAGAACATCAGAAATTAAAGAGAGATTGGGTGGGTAGTGTTGTTGCAGCTTCATTTAATTCAAAAGCGAGGGAAGTAGCAATTTTGATCAATAAAACGTTACCAATTAGAATACAAAATGTAATAATCGATTCTGCGGGGAGATATGTGATTATACACTGTCAACTTTTTTCCGAATTATGGACTCTCATGAATATTTATGCACCAAATAAAAATGATGCAAAATTTATACAAGAAGCTTTTTTGAATTTGGCTGATGCCCATGAAAAAATATTAATAGGAGGAGATTTTAATTTTTGCCTAGACCCAGTCTTAGATAGATCAACTAAGGCTGTTACAAAATCGAAGGTAGTAAAACTAACTTTATCATTGATGGAAGATTTAAATTTGATTGATATATGGAGAAGAATCAATCCCAAAGAAAGAGATTATTTGTTCTATTCGGGCAGTGCAGCGCGGCAGATTTAAAAGGGCAGAAATCCTGCTTCGGGTTTGACTCGAAGAAGGAAGTCTGAGAGTCGGAGCGGGAGTGTGGAGAAAGACATTTTTGAAATTTTCATTTTTTTTTTCTCCAACGGCGTTCAGAGAGGCGGGACTGCGCAGGCGTGTGACGTCGGGCAGTGCAGCGCGGCAGATTTAAAAGGAACAGAGCTTCATACAGTGGGCAGCGGAGTTTGTGGGCTGCGGAGTGAGCCGGGAGCAGAGTGAAGGCTTAAGGGCTTCGGCTCAATGGGCTTAGGCGGAAATGGGCGAGGCGAGGAAGGTTTGGTATTCATTTTCTGTTGTTATTTGAGGAGAGGGGCAGTATGAGTGTGAAGGCAGTTTGTTGTTCTCGGTGTCAGATGTGGGAGGCCCTGGAGTCTCTAAGCCTCCTGGACGTCTACATCTGTGCCAAGTGCATCGAGATGCAGCTCCTAAGGGACCGCGTTACGGAACTGGAGCTGCAGCTCGATGACCTTCGTCTGGTCAGGGAGAGTGAGGAGTTGATAGAGAGGAGTTATAGGCAGGTGGTCACACCGGGGCCACGGGAGGCAGACAAGTGGGTCACGGTTCGGAGGGGGAAGGGGAAGAATCAGGTAATAGAGAGTACCCTGGTGGCTGTGCTCCTTGACAATAGGTACTCCTGTTTGAGTACTGTTGGGGGGGACAGCTTACCCGGGGGAAGCGACAGTGGCCGTGCCTCCGGCACAGAGTCCGGCCCTGTAGCTCAGAAGGGTAGGGCAAGGAAGAGGAGGGCAGTAGTGATAGGGGACTCGATAGTAAGGGGGTCAGATAGGCAATTCTGTGGACGCAGTCCAGAGACCCGGATGGTAGTTTGCCTCCCTGGTGCCAGGGTCCGGGATATTTCTGATCGTGTTCAAGATATCCTGAAGTGGGAGGGTGAGGAGTCAGAGGTCGTGGTACATATAGGTACCAATGACATAGGTAGGAAAAGGGAAGAGGTCCTGAAAGGAGAATATAGGGAGCTAGGAAGGGAGTTGAGAAAAAGGACCGCAAATGTAGTAATCTCGGGATTACTGCCTGTGCCACGCGACAGTGAGAGTAGGAATGCGATGAGGTGGAGGATAAATGTGTGGCTGAGGGATTGGAGCAGGAGGCAGGGATTCAAGTTTTTGGATCATTGGGACCTCTTTTGGCGCAGGCGTGACCTGTACAAAAAGGACGGGTTACACTTGAATCCTAGGGGGACCAATATCCTGGCAGGGAGATTAGCGAGGGCTACTGAGGTGACTTTAAACTAGAATGGTTGGGGGGTGGGAATCAAATTAAAGAGGCTAGGCGAGAGGAGGTTAGTTCACAACAGGGGGATGGGAACCAGTGCAGAGAGACAGAGGGATGTAAAGTGAGGGTAGAAGCAAAAAGTAGTAAGGAGAAAAGTAAAAGTGGCAGGCCGACAAATCCAGGGCAAGCATCAAAAAGGGCCACTTTTCCACATAATTGTATAAGGGCTAAGAGAGTTGTAAAAGAGCGCCTGAAGGCTTTGTGTGTCAATGCAAGGAGCATTTGTAACAAGGTGGATGAATTGAAAGTGCAGATTGTTATTAATGATTACGATATAGTTGGGATCACAGAGACATGGCTCCAGGGTGACCAAGGATGGGAGCTCAACGTTCAGGGATATTCAATATTCAGGAGGGATAGACATGAAAGAAAAGGAGGTGGGGTGGCGTTGCTGGTTAAAGATGAGATTAACGCAATAGAAAGGAAGGACATAAGCCGGGAAGATGTGGAATCGATATGGGTAGAGCTGCGTAACACTAAGGGGCAGAAAACGCTGGTGGGAGTTGTGTACAGGCCACCTAACAGTAGTAGTGAGGTCGGAGATGGTATTAAACAGGAAATTAGAAATGTGTGCAATAAAGGAACAGCAGTTATAATGGGTGACTTCAATCTACATGTAGATTGGGTGAACCAAATTGGTAAAGCTGCTGAGGAAGAGGATTTCTTGGAATGTATGCGGGATGGTTTTTTGAACCAACATGTCGAGGAATCAACTAGAGAGCAGGCTATTCTAGACTGGGTTTTGAGCAATGAGGAAAGGTTAATTAGCAATCTTGTCGTGAGAGGCCCCTTGGGTAAAGAGTGACCATAATATGGTGGAATTCTTCATTAAGATGGAGAGTGATATAGTTAATTCAGAAACAAAGGTTCTGAACTTAAAGAGGGGTAACTTTGAAGGTATGAGACGTGAATTAGCTAAGGTAGACTGGCAAATGACACTTAAAGGATTCACGGTGGATATGCAATGGCAAGCATTTAAGGATTGCATGGATGAACTACAACAATTGTTCATCCCAGTTTGGCAAAAGAATAAATCAAGGAAGGTAGTGCACCCATGGCTGACAAGAGAAATTAGGGATAATATCAATTCCAAAGAAGAAGCATACAAATTAGCCAGAAAAAGTGGCTCACCTGAGGACTGGGCGAAATTCAGAGTTCAGCAGAGGAGGGCAAAGGGCTTAATTAGGAAGGGGAAAAAGATTATGAGAGAAAACTGGCAGGGAACATAAAAACTGACTGTAAAAGCTTTTAAAGATATGTAAAAAGGAAAAGACTGGTAAAGACAAATGTAGGTCCCCTACAGACAGAAACAGGTGAATTGATTATGGGGAGCAAGGACATGGCAGACCAATTGAATAATTACTTTGGTTCTGTCTTCACTAAGGAGGACATAAATAATCTTCCAGAAATAGTAGGGGACAGAGGGTCTAGTGAGATGGAGGAACTGAGGGAAATACATGTTAGTAGGGAAGTGGTGTTGGGTAAATTGAAGGGATTAAAGGCAGATAAATCCCCAGGGCCAGATGGCCTGCATCCCAGAGTGCTTAAGGAAGTAGCCCAAGAACTAGTGGATGCATTAGTGATAATTTTTCAAAACTCGTTAGATTCTGGACTAGTTCCTGAGGATTGGAGGGTGGCTAATGTAACCCCACTTTTTAAAAAAGGAGGGAGAGAGAAACCGGGGAATTATAGACCGGTTAGCCTAACGTCGGTGGTGGGGAAACTGCTGGAGTCAGTTATCAAAGATGTGATAACAGCACATTTGGAAAGCGGTGAAATCATCGGACAAAGTCAGCATGGATTTGTGAAAGGAAAATCATGTCTGACGAATCTCATAGAATTTTTTGAGGATGTAACTAGTAGAGTGGATGGGGAGAACCAGTGGATGTGGTATATTTGGATTTTCAAAAGGCTTTTGACAAGGTCCCACACAGGAGATTAGTGTGCAAACTTAAAGCACACGGTATTGGGGGTAAGGTATTAATGTGGATAGAGAATTGGTTAGCAGACAGGAAGCAAAGAGTGGGAATAAATGGGACCGTTTCAGAATGGCAGGCAGTGACTAGTGGGGTACCGCAAGGCTCAGTGCTGGGACCCCAGTTGTTTACAATATATATTAATGACTTGGATGAGGGAATTAAATGCAGCATCTCCAAGTTTGCGGATGACACGAAGCTGGGCGGCAGTGTTAGCTGTGAGGAGGATGCTAAGAGGATGCAGGGTGACTTGGATAGGTTGGGTGAGTGGGCAAATTCATGGCGGATGCAATTTAATGTGGATAAATGTGAAGTTACCCACTTTGGTGGCAAAAATAGGAAAACAGATTATTTATCTGAATGGTGGCCGATTAGGAAAAGGGGAGGTGCAACGAGACCTGGGTGTCATTATACACCAGTCATTGAAAGTGGGCATGCAGGTACAGCAGATGGTGAAAAAGGCGAATGGTATGCTGGCATTTATAGCGAAAGGATTCGAGTACAGGAGCAGGGAGGTACTACTGCAGTTGTACAAGGCCTTGGTGAGACCACACCTGGAGTATTGTGTGCAGTTTTGGTCCCCTAATCTGAGGAAAGACATCCTTGCCATAGAGAGAGTACAGAGAAGGTTCACCAGATTGATTCCTGGGATGGCAGGACTTTCATCTGAAGAAAGACTGGATGAACTGGGCTTGTACTCGTTGGAATTTAGAAGATTGAGGGGGGATCTGATTGAAACGTATAAAATCCTAAAGGGATTGGACAGGCTAGATGCAGGAAGATTGTTCCCGATGTTGGGGAAGTCCAGAACGAGGGGTCACAGTTTGAGGATAAAGGGGAAGCCTTTTAGGACCGAGATTAGGAAAAACTTCTTCACACAGAGAGTGGTGAATCTGTGGAATTCTCTGCCACAGGAAACAGTTGAGGCCAGTACCTTGGCTATATTTAAGAGGGAGTTAGATATGGCCCTTGTGGCTACGGGGATCAGGGGGTATGGAAGGAAGGCTGGTGCAGGGTTCTGAGTTGGATGATCAGCCATGATCATAATAAATGGTACAGGCTCGAAGGGCAGAATGACCTACTCCTGCACCTATTTTCTATGTTTCTATTCGAATAGACACAAAACTTACTCAAGGATAGATTTTTTCCTATTATCAATCAATATTCAACACAGAGTGAAAAATATGGAATATAAAGCAAGAATATTGTCAGATCACTCTATTAATGACAATAATAATGACTGATAAGGAAGAAGTGACTTGTAGATGGAGATTTAATTCAACATTATTAAAACGTCAAGATTTTTGTGATTTTATGAAAAAACATCCAATTTTTTTTGGATACAAACTCTCATTCAGTGGATGATAAATTTATACTATGGGATGTGATGATAGCATAGTTGAGGGGTCAGATAATAAGTTATACATCTAAAATTAAGAAAGAATATATGGCAGAACTAGATCAGTTGGAAAAAGAAATTACAAAATTAGAAAAAGAATCTCAAAGACATACGACAGAAGAAAAACGAAGACAACTTGTCAATAAGAAGTTACAATATAATACGCTTCAGACATATAGAATGGAAAAAGCAATCATGAGAATTAAGCAAAGGTACTTTGAGTTAGGTGAGAGAGCATACAAAATTCTTGCTTGGCAGTTGAAAACAGAACAGGCTTCCAAAATGATAAATGCAATTAGAACAAGTGCAAATAAAATTACTTATAAACCTTGAGAAATTAATGAAACCTTCAAAAGTTTCTATTCGGTATTATATCAATCGGAATCACAAAATGATGTTAATGAGATAGAAAGGTTTTTATCACAAGTAACTCTTCCAAAATTGAATTCAGAAGAACAGAAGGGATTAGATATGCCTTTTACATTAAAAGAGGTTGAAGAAGCTTTAGGATCACTTCAAAGTAATGAATCTCCAGGAGAGGATGGTTTTCCACCTGAATTTTATAAAAAGTTTAAAGATTTATTATTTCCTCCTTTTATGGAGTTAATACGTCAAGCGGAAAAAACACATAAACTCCCAGAATCTTTCTCAACTGTGATTGTAATAGTATTGCCAAAAAAAGATAGCGATCCTTTAAAACCAGCATCATATAGGCCTATTTCTTTGTTGAACACGGATTATAAAATAATAGCAAAAATTTTATGGAATAGATTATCTAAATATTTACCAAAATTAATACATATGGATCAAACAGGATTTATTAAAGATAGACAATTGGCAGATAATGTAACTCGGCTACTCAGTATAATTCATTTGGCACAAAAAAGGGAGGAGATGAGTATAGTAATAGCCTTGGATGCAGAAAAAGCATTTGATAGATTGGAATGGGATTTTTTATTTAAAGTATTAGAAAAATATGGGTTAGGAACACCTTTTATAAACTGGATTAAAACTTTAAATACTAACCCTAATGCTAAAGTAGTGACAAATAGTCAAATTTCAACACCATTCCAGTTGAAAAGGTCAACTAGACAAGGTTGTCCATTATCACCTGCTTTATTTGTATTGGCGATAGAACCATTAGCAGAACTAATTAGAGTTGATTCAGATATTAAAGGTTTTAGAGTTAATCAGGAGGAATATAAAATTAATCTATTTGCTGATGATGTTTTGATTTATTTAACAAACCCACAGCATTTGTTACACAAATTATCTTCTAAATTTGATTAATATGGGAAATTATCAGGGTATAAAATAAATTGGGATAAAGGTGAAATTTCACCTCTTACTAAAGGAGATTATAGCCAATGTCGATTAGTAACCCAATTTAGATGGCCGGTAAATGGTATTAAGTATTTAGGTATAAGACTTGATAATGATGTAAAGAATTTATATAAATTTAATTATTTACCACTATTGAAAAAAAAATTCAAGAAGATCTTGACAAATGGATGATACTACCAATAACATTAGTGGGTAGAGTCAATGTTGTAAAAATGAATATATTTCCTAGATTACAGTATTTGTTTCAAACATTACCAATACAAGTGCCACAGAAATTTTTTCAAGAGTTAAATAAATGTGTGAGAAAATTTCTTTGGAAAGGTAAGATGTCAAGAATATCATTGGAAAAATTGACATGGAAATTTGAGTTAGGGGTGTTACAACTTCCAAACTTTAAGAATTATTATAAAGCAAAACAATTTAGATTTATTGCATCTTTCTTTGACGTACAAAAACCGGCATGGATTAGAATAGAATTAGACAAGATAGGAGAAAATACACCCGAAGATTTTATATATAAATGGGAATCTAAATGGATACGGGAAAAGGAAGAATCTCCTGTATTAAAACATTTGATTGATCTATGGAATAATATAAACGTTGATAATGAAATAAAGAAATCTTTATTAGCAAGGAGACCTTTGATTCAAAACAGACTTATTCCTTTTACAATGGATAATCAACTTTTATATAATTGGTACCAAAAAGGGATTAGATCTATAGGAGACTGTTATGAACAAGGTATATTGATGTTATTTGAACAATTAATGAATAAATATAAAATATCAAATAACACTTTCTTTTTTTACCTTCAATTAAGGGCTTATTTAAAAGACAAACTGGGTCAAACAATGTTTTTGCCAAAACCCAATGAAATTGAAATTTTAATTCAAAAAGGAAAAATTTAAAAAATTATTTCTTTTATGTATAATTTGATTCAAAAACAGACAATTAAACAAGGAATCCACAAGTCAAAACAAAAATGGGAAACAGATCTGAATGTTAATATTGACGAAACAAATTGGTCAAGACTGTGTCTTGACAGTATGACAAATACAATAAACGTATGATTTAGTACAATATAATTTTTACACCAATTATATATTACACCACAAAAAATAAATAGATTAAATTCAAACTTATCTGATCAATGCTTTCGATGTAATCAAGAAATTGGTACTTTCTTACATTCTATTTGGTCTTGTTCCAAAATTCAACCTTTTTGGATAAATTTAAGAGTTTTATTGGAACAAATTACTGGAACCCAACTTCCACATAACCCTATATTATTTTTATTAGGTGATATTGAAGGGGTAAAACTGAAACTTAAACTGAATAAATATCAGAAAGAATTTATAAAAATTGCATTGTCAGTAGCCAAGAAGGCTATAGCAGTTACTTGGAAATCGGATTCGTATTTAAGTATGGATTGTTGGAATAATGAAATTTCTAGTTGTATTCCACTCAAAAAAATTACTTATAATTTAAGAGATAAATATGATACATTTTTGAATATTTGGCGCCCATATTTACAAAAGATAGGATGGCATATTTAGTTGCTCCGATGATAAAGATGTTGGTCCCTTGGGGAAAGTAATAAATAAATATACTAAATTTATTTTGAATCCCATGGAGCATGTGGAAACTTTCCAATATCCAGGCAGTTCTTCTTTCTTCTTTCTTTTTCTTTTCTTTTTTTTCAGGTAGGTGTATATATCGGGGGGAAGGGTTAAGCCGGGGGAGGGTAGATATTATCTTTCTATGTAATCTTTTCGAAAACTCAATAAAAATTATATTAATAATAACAGTGGAGAGCAAATCTGTATTCAGTACTCCCGGTGTGGTCTCACTCATGCCTGTAAAATTGCATCAAAATTTCCATTTTTGTACTCCAGACCTCTTGCAAAAAGGCCAGTATTTCTCCTACTTATTTGTTGGGCTAGCCTTTTGTTTATCCCTAACCAGGATCTTCCAATCCCCTTGTATATTTTGTAATCTCACTACATTTAATTAATAATTTGTTTTACTGTTCTTCCTTCAAAAGTGAACGACATAAAGTTGTACAGCACAGAAATAGGTCCTTCATAACAACACGTCAATGCTGACCTCAATGCCTATTTACTCTAATCCCATTTGCCTGCTTTAGACCAAAACACCTGTCAAAATGGTTTTTAAATGCTGGTATCACATTTTAAACATTTGTATCTGCCTCTACTGCTTTCCCTGGTAGATTGTTTCCTACAACCAGCACTCTGTGTGGAAAAACATGCCTCTCAGATCTCCAGATCTGTAAGATAACAAAATCCTTACAGACAACTGCAAAATTGAACCTGATCTTGTAGGCTGGAAGGCAAAACTCTTTAAGTGCTCAATGCCACTTTCTGTGAAATTGGTTCACAACATCAGGTGCTGCTGCAAAAATCTGGGGCAGTACAGTTATGCTTAAAACAAAGCAGTGTGGAAGTTCATATTCACTTCAGTTCTTCAACATCACAAAATGGAGATGAGTATATCACTGAAGCACCTTCAATAACTCCAAAAGACTGAGGTTTGGTAAAATACTGAAAGGCTTTTATTTGCTGTACAATATGACCTCCACGGTGAGTGTCTGTCCTGGACTGAGGGGGAGGGGCAAGGTGAACACCTTTAAACAGGACTCAGTGGGAGGAGCCACAGGGGCAGTCAGCAGAGGGGCATGTCCAGACAGTTAACCCAGTTACAACATATATATATGTATGGTTTACCGCAATCACACTATCACACGTGCCTTATATTCCCCTATATTATTCTCCATCTGCCAACTTCCTCAGTCACTTAACCTCCCTGTAGAACTTTAGAGGGAGTGCAGAGGAGATTTACCAGGACACTGCCTGGATTGGAGACCATATCTTTATGAGGACAGGTTGAGTGAGCTAGGGATTTTCTCTTCGGAGTGAAAGAGGATGAGGGGTGTACAAGATGATAAGAGGCATAGATCAAGTCCACAGCCAGAGACTTTTTCCCGGAGCAGAAATGGCTTGTATGAGGGGACATAATTTTAAAGGTGATTGGAGGAAGGTATAGTAGAGATGGCGGATGTAATTTTTTTTTACACAGTGAGACACACTGCTGGGTGGGGGGGTATAGTGGTGATGTAGTAGAGGCAGATGCATTAGGGAGACTTGAAAGACTCTTAGATAAGTATATGGGCGATAGAAAAATGGAGGGCTAAGTTTGCACAACATGGTGGGCCAAACGGCCTGTACTGTGTTGTAATGTTCTAATTTCTATGTTTGATCTCAGTTCCTTTGCTGGCTCTTTACGTACTCACAAATTGCTAAACCACCTATCTTTGTATCATTATCAAATTTGACTACAGTATACTAATTACCCTTATCCAAGTCATTTAATATATGCACCTCGCTGGTTGCCAATTTCAAAATATTATTTCCGAGTTTACTCCCATACTCCATCTAAATCTTTTTTTAGAAACTGGTGAAAGAAGGTTAAGCTCTTTATAAAGATTTTCCAATTCTCTGGCTTGACACTAATCTTTGCAGAATTGTTTGCTTTTCCTTTCAATTTAATATATAGTATTAGATAACTTCTTTAGTTGGCCCCGGACATTGCATCTGTCCCATAGAGCTTTTCTTTCTATAAGTATCTTTTCGGACATTTATGAATATTCCCCAATTGTCTGTGATGATGATCGATCGTTTTACCTTTTAATCTATTTTCTCCGGACCACTTTGACCTACAATTGCAATTGATAGCAATTGCCATTATTTACATTTTGGACAAGTTTTAGACCAAAGTTCTTACCCTCAAGCTGCTTTTTAAGTTCTACCATGGCCCAATCACTCTTTCCTAGAGAATCCTTTGGTGTGCGATGATTAGTTGATTCAGAGAAATAGAAGTAGGTACTTAAGCCTTTTCAGCCTGCCTCATCATCCTCCATCTCAATATAATATTCTCATTATCTGCTCATACACTGATGCTTTTTATGTTCATAAATATATATTCTTCAGAAATATATTCAACATAACTAAATCAAGAATAGCCTCCTCTCTCACTATAACTCTAGGAAATTATTCTAAATACCTGCTATGAACCATCCTTAAGCATGGACACTATGTCACTACTTTTTTGCAATACTTATTTAATTTAATGTGTGTGTCAGTGTGTGTTTATATACTGTAATTTACTGTAATATAATATAATATACTGTAATTCCTACAGATGCTGCCTGGCCTGCTGCATTCACCAGCAACTTTTATGTGTGTTGCTGTAATTTACAGTTGTTTTTATTATGTAATGCTGCTGCATAGCAACAAATTTCATGACACATGCTGGTGATATTAAACCTGTTTCTGTAAAATGTGACAAAAATGTGGTTGATAGGGAAATAAAATTATTAACTATTTATTGCAGTATAATTATTTCAAATTATAAAATTATTAAATTGATAATGTATGTTAAATTATGGGACATTTTGTTTGCATTTGTTCAGTATGAATTCTCTGAAACTGTTAACCTCTACTAAGTTAGCACACATGCCAGGTGCATAAAGGAATAACAGTATTTGAAAGAAAGTATTTTTATTAATATAGTATCTTGCATGGTATAAAGCATTTTGTAGCTATTTATGTGTTTCTACAGAGTGGTAGTAGTGTAGAGATACTATAGTGTCTTTTAGGATTGCCACCTTATTGTGTGAGTTTGTAAGCTCCTGAGGTCCCAGGAGTGATCCCATCTGGGGTATAGGCACTTGCTCCTTACTCCTGGTAGGGTCGCCTATGGTGGGTGGGAAGGTCAAAGGTTAGGTTCCAACAAAGAGCGTTTCAACCAAGACCTCACGGTGGAGCTGGCGGAAGATGATAACACATCACAATGCAGTGAAGGCAGAGGAAGGCTGCAGCAGAGAAGGGTTCTCAGTTGTCTTGCATTCCAAGCCACTGGACCCTGACCACGTTAAAGAAAGTCACACACAGCCATTCTCCATTAAGAGAATCCATCCAAATTTCCCAGATTATGTGGATCTTGGATCAGCCTCCAGAGCCACCTGAGGACAAACCAATGGACAACCCCTTAGGAGAACATCATACTCAACTCGAATGATTGGACTAGTACTACAGTAGTATAGTCACCAGTTAAAATGTTTTGGAAACAGTGAGTAGAAGGGAAACATTGGTCATAACCTAAGTGGTACCTCCACGAATTCTCCTTAGAAATAGAGTCGCAGGATCATTTGCATTCATCCAGACTTTATCTAGTGGACATGAATTATCCAGTTAATCTCCACACTGTTCTTTCAGCATTGATGGCCTCCCCTCGTACTTCACTGGAATTTCTGGTTAGATTTCTGTGCTCAAATCTCTGGAGCCGCCTGAGGACCACAACCTGACCTGGAGGCAAGAGCAACAGCGGAGTTAAACAAGAATGACATACCTGAAACTTGCAATCACCTCGTTCCTTAAAAGCCAGTTACCATAATACTATTTACATTACGTTAGTCCATTTTGGTCTTCTGGTGTGACATTCTTATTTTCCAGTTTCTCATACAACACCTCCTGTAACAGAGCTACAGTAGCTTTACGTGCCCAGGCACAAACCGATCTGTATTTGTGTTACATGTTTAAAGTAAGAAAGAGTAATAGGGTAATCCAGCAAAAGATCAGGTTAAAAAGAAACTGATAAAGGAAAAGACATAAATCATTGACAGAAATGATTAGGTGGGTCTTTCAAAGCATTTTCCAGCTTTTAAGGTTTTTGAAGATGGTGAGACTCAGTGGGTACCAAAGTTTGCTACAAAGTGAGTTATGCGAAATGGAGATTAATAGTTGGACGATCAAGAGAATGTAGACCATGAGAAGTTACAGAGATAGCATTGGGCAAGGCCTCAAAATAATAATTTATATTTGAAGATATTGGAAGGAAGTATTCCAATGAGTTTGAAGAAGAGAAGGTGATCAAGAAGAATGTATGATGACAGCATTGTTTTGGAGGAATTATATAAACATGAAGAACAATGAAGCTGGAGTCATTGTGCACGGTTTTCATTTTTATTTCCTTATGGAGTGGGTTATGCTCTCGATATGAAAGCAGACTCATTTGGTTTGCATTGATATCCTTGTTCTATGATGATTAGTCATAGTCATACATTATTGATCCCGGGGGAAATTGGTTTTCGTTACAGTTGCACCATAATTAATAAATAGTAATAGAACTGTAAATAGTTAAATAGTAATGTGTAAATTATGCCAGTAAATTATGAAATAAGTCCAGGACCAGCCTATCAGCTCAGGGTGTCTGACCCTCCAAGGGAGGAGTTGTAAAGTTTGATGGCCACAGGCAGGAATGACTTCCTATGATGCTCTGTGCTGCATCTCGGAGGAATGAGTCTCTGGCTGAATGTACTCCTGTGCCCACCCAGTACATTATGTAGTGGATGGGAGTCATTGTCCAGGATGGCATGCAACTTAGACAGCATCCTCTCTTCAGACACCACCGTGAGAGAGTCTAGTGCCATCCCTACAACATCACTGGCCTTACAAATGAGTTTGTTGATTCTGTTGGTGTCTGCTACCCTCAGCCTGCTGCCCCAGCACACATCAGCAAACATGATAGCACTGGCCACCACAGACTCGTAGAACATCCTCAGCATCGTCTGGCAGATGTTAAAGGACCTCAGTCTCCTCAGGAAATAGAGACGGCTCTGACCCTTCTTGTAGACAGCCTCAGTGTTCTTAGACCAGTCCAGTTTATTGTCAATTCATATCCCCAGGTATTTGTAATCCTCCACCATGTCCACACTGACCCCCTGGATGGAAACAGGGGTCACCGATACCTTAGCTCTCCTCAGGTCTACCACCAGCTCCTTAGTCTTTTTCACATTAAGCTGCAGATAATTCTGCTCACACCATGTGACAAAGTTTCCTACCGTAGCCCTGTACTCAACCTCATCTCCCTTGCTGATGCATCCAACTATGGCAGAATCATCTGAAAACTTCTGAAGGTGACAAGACTCTGTGCACTAGTTGAAGTCCGAGGTGTAAATGGTGAAGAGAAAGGGAGACGAGACAGTCCCCTGTGGAGCCCCAGTGCTGCTGATCACTCTGTCGGACACACAATGTTGCAAGCACACGTACTGTGGTCTGCCAATCAGGTAATCAAGAATTCATGATACCAGGGAAGCATCCACCTGCATCGCTGTCAGCTTTTCCCCCAGCAGAGCAGGGCGGATGGTGTTGAATGCACTGGAGAAGTCAAAAAACATGACCTTCACAGTGCTCACTGGCTTGACATGGTTCAGCAGGTAGACGATGGCATCCTCAACTCCTAGTCGGGGCTGGTAGGCGAACTGGAGGGGATCAGGTGTGGCCTGACCATAGGCCGGAGCAGTTATTTTACCTGGCATCGAGATAGCGGTGAAGGGAGCTTTCTAGAATTAAAGTTCAGATCCAGATTAACAATCATCACACCAAATCAAATACTTATGTAAAAGTAGCATCCTTAACTGAGAGGACAATTCCAAGGTTCTTCACTAAAGCATTATCGAACTACATTGACACCAGACATTCGAAGGAAGATGCCCATCTAAGGAATTCCACAGAACCATCAGTTAGTCCAAGAGGTAGAAGCATTTCAAAAGAGGAAAGGTTTTGTAAGGGATTTCCAGAATCTAGTGCTGCAGCAGCGGTGGAATTCAGTGATCATCAATCTAGAACTGGAAATTACAATAAAGTCAGGCTGCAGAGAGAATAAAAACAAGTGTGACAATTTTGATTTCAAACACAGCACTTACATAGGGTTCAGTCCATTTCTGCCTTGACCAGATAGTTTAAGTGGCAGGGTGTATCCATGTTTGTCTATCATGAATAATGAGTTGGAGCTTTAATGTGGTGAGATGGCACAGATGTTACAAAAAAACTAATTAGCTATGTGAAACTACCTTGGCTTATTTCTGTCTCTGTCTTTCAGAAACAGGTGATTAGTCAGAAAATGAAGAACTGCAGTTGCTGGATACTTGTACCTATTATAATTACTGTCCTTGCAGCAGCTGGATTCTGGACTACGTAAGTCCACCACACACATCTTTGAAATAATTATTATGTAAATGGAATGCTTTTAAAACATCAATGTGATTTTTCCTTTTCCTTTATTTAAGAGACAGAGGACACTAATGGCCCTGCAAAGTTTTGCCTGTAATATTCCACAGTACAATGCATATTTTTCAGGTAGTAAATGGCTTTAGGTTGTCAATAAAGTGATCAGGAGGCACAGCTTCATTATATGCCAGCTGGAACTGGTGGAGAAAAATAGTCACATATGTTTCATACTGGAAACAGCATTAACCTCTTGAATAAAAGCCAAAAAAACTGCTGTTAAGTACCTAGTAAGTCAGGTACCATCTGTAGAAAGAAACAGAGCTTGAGTCAAGGACTTTGAGCATTTCCATAGAACCATAGAAACCATAGAAACTACAGCACAGAAACAGGCCTTTTGGCCCTTCTTGGCTGTGCCGAACCATTTTCTGCCTAGTCCCACTGACCTGCACACGGACCATATCCCTCCATACACCTCCCATCCAAGTATCTGTCCAATTTATTCTTAAATGTTAAAAAAGAACCCGCATTTACCACCTCGTCTGGCAGCTCATTCCATACTCCCACCACTCTCTGTGTGAAGAAGCCCCCCCTAATGTTCCCTTTAAACTTTTCCCCCCTCACCCTTAACCCATGTCCTCTGGTTTTTTTCTCCCCTTGCCTCAGAGGAAAAAGCCTGCTTGCATTCACTCTATCTATACCCATCATAATTTTATATACCTCTATCAAATCTCCCCTCATTCTTCTACGCTCCAGGGAATAGAGTCCCAACCTATTCAACCTTTCTCTGTAACTGAGTTTCTCAAGTCCCGGCAACATCCTTGTAAAATTTCTCTGCACTCTTTCAACCTTATTTATATCCTTCCTGTAATTTGGTGACCAAAACTGAACACAATACTCCAGATTCGGCCTCACCAATGCCTTATACAACCTCATCATAACATTCCAGCTCTTATACTCAATACTTCGATTAATAAAGGCCAATGTACCAAAAGCTCTCTTTACGACCCTACCTACCTGTGATGCCACTTTTAGGGAATTTTGTATCTGTATTCCCAGATCCCTCTGTTCCACTGCACGCCTCAGTGCCTTACCATTAACCCTGTATGTTCTACGTTGGTTTGTCCTTCCAACGTGCAATACCTCACACTTGTCAGTATTAAACTCCATCTGCCATTTTTCAGCCCATTTTTCCAGCTGGTCCAAGTCCCTCTGCAGGCTCTGAAAACCTTCCTCACTGTCTACTACACCTCCAATCTTTGTATCATCAGCAAACTTGCTGATCCAATTTACCACATTATCATCCAGATCATTGATATAGATGACAAATAACAATGGACCCAGCACTGATCCCTGTGGCACACCACTAGTCACAGGCCTCCACTCAGAGAAGCAATTCTCTACCACCACTCTCTGGCTTCTTCCATCGAGTCAATGTCTAATCCAGCTTACCACCTCTCCATGTATACCTAGTGAGTGAATTTTCCTAACTAACCTCCCATGCGGGACCTTGTCAAAGGCCTTACTGAAATCCATGTAGACAATATCCACTGCCTTCCCTTCATCCACTTTCCTGGTAACCTCCTCGAAAGACTCCAATAGATTGGTCAAACATGCCCTACCACGCACAAAGCCATGTTGACTCTCCCTAATAAGTCCCAGTCTATCCAAATGCTTGTAGATTCTGTCTCTTAGTACTCCCTCCAATAACTTACCTACTACCGACGTTAAACTTACTGGCCTATAATTTCCCGGACTACTTTTCGATCCTTTTTTAAACAATGGAACAACATGAGCCACTTTCCAATCCTCCAGCACCTCACCTGTAGACAGCGACATTTTAAATATTTCAGCCAGGGCCCCTGCAATTTCAATACTAGTCTCCTTCAAGGTCCGAGGGAACACCCTGTCAGGTCCCGGGGATTTATCCACTTTAATTTTCCTCAAGACAGCAAGGACCTCCTCCTTTTTGATCTGTACAGTTTCCATGATCTCAGTACTTGTTTCCCTTAATTCCATAGACTTCATGCCAGTTTCCTTAGTAAACACAGTCGCAAAAAACCTATTTAAGATCTCCCCCATTTCCTTTGGTTCCGCACATAGCCGACCACTCTGATCTTCAAGAGGACCAATTTTATCCCTTACAATCCTTTTGCTCTTAATATACCTGTAAAAGCTCTTTGGATTATCCTTCACTTTGACTGCCAAGGCAACCTCATGTCTTCTTTTAGCCCTCCTGATTTGTTTCTTAAGTATTTTCTTGCACTTCTTATACTCCTCAAGCACCTTATTTACTCCCTGCTTCCTATACACGTCATACAACTCCCTCTTCTTCTTTAGCAGAGTTGCAATATCCCTTGAGAACCAAGGTTCCTTATTGCTATTCACCTTGCCTTTAATCCTGACAGGAACATACAAATTCTGCACTCCCAAAATTTCTGCTTTGAAGGCTTCCCACCTACCGATCACATCCATGCCAGAGAACAACCTGTCCCAATCCACGCTTTTTAGATCCTTTCTCATTTCTTCAAATTTGGCCTTCTTCCAGTTAAGAACCTCAACCCTAGGACCAGATCTATCCTTGTCCATGATCAAGTTGAAACTAATGGTGTTATGATCACTGGAACCAAAGTGCTCCCCTACACAGACTTCTGTCACCTGTCCTAACTCGTTTCCTAACAGGAGATCCAATATTGCATCCCCTCTAGTTGGTACCTCTATATATTGATTTAGAAAACTTTCCTGAACACATTTTACAAACTCTAAACCATCTAGACCCCTAACAGTATGGGAGACCCAATCAATATATGGAAAATTAAAATCCCCTACCACCACAACTTTATGTTTCCTGCAGTTGCCTGCTATCTCTCTGCAGATTTGCACTTCCAATTCTCTTTGACTATTGGGTGGTCTGTAATACAATCCCACTAATGTGGCCATACCTTTCCTGTTTCTCAGCTCCACCCACAAGGACTCAGTAGACAAGCCCTCTAATCTGTCCTGCCTGAGCATTGCTGTAATATTTTCCCTAACAAGCAATGCTACTCCCCCACCTTTCATTCCTCTGCCTCAATCACATCTGAAACATCGGAACCCTGGAATATTAAGCTGCCAGTCCTGCCCCTCCTATAGCCAAGTTTCACTAATTGCTACAACGTCACAATTCCTCGTGTCAATCCACGCCCTCAACTCATCCGCCTTCCCCGCAATACTCCTAGCATTGAAATATATACACCTCAGAAGATTTTTTACCACCACTCACAACCATTCTATTAGTGGATTTGCTTGAACTTTTAACATCATTTATTTTCACCCCAGCCACACTGTCAGCTCTGGTACTGTGGTTCCCATCCCCCTGCAAATCTAGTTTAAAGCCCCCCAATAGCACTAACAGACCTCCCTGAAAGGATATTGATCCCCCTGTAGTTCAAGTGTAACCCGTCTCTCTTGTACAGGTCCCACCTGCCCCAGAAGAGGTCCCAATTATCCTGATATCTGAAACCCTGCTCCCTACACCAGTTCCTCAGCCACTTGTTCATCCTCCAGAGCATCCTATTCCTACCCTCACTGGCACGTAGCACAGGTAGCAATCCTGAGATTACCACCCTCGAGGTCCTGCTTTTCAACTTCCTACCAAGGTCTCTATACTCACTCTCCAGGACCTCCTCACTCTTCCTTGCTATGTCATTGTTACCGATGTGCACCACGACATCTGGCTGATCACCCTCCCACTTCAGAATGTCATGCAATCGATCAGAGACATCCTTGACCCTGGCACCTGGGAGGCAACAAACCATCCTGGATTCTCTGTCATGACCACAGAACCTCCTATCTGCACCTCTAACTATCGAGTCCCCTATTTCCAGGATATTATGTTCACATTTCAGATCTGCAAAATCTGCAGAGTTTTATCTTGATAATTGTTGAAATCTCTGCCACCACCACTCTTTAAGGAATACCCGCTATGAAGAAGCTATACTCCTCTACAGTGGGATTTCTGTCGGTTATGAGTTAAAATGAAGGATCTTTGACCTAAAATGATATCTGTGCTGCTCTTTCCACATATGTTGCTTGACTTGCTGAGTATTGCTTAGGGTCAAATTTTGTTTGGTAATGCAGTGAACTTCTCTCATTCTAAATTGTTTTCCTGAGTCGTCTTTTAAAACTCAGAGATGGTGGCACATCAAAGAAAGCTAGCCCTCTGTACTCCACTAGGAAAATATGATGTGCTTACAATGTGCCAAACTGCAGCCTGAACTTCAACTCTTACAGTATCAAGAAAGGCTTAACAGTCAAAACCAGGCCACTTTTAATTTTCAAGATTTGATACAGAATTTATAATTAGATCAAACTAGAAGTCATCAGATGGTATAAGAATATAAATTGTCATTGTTTTTACCATGATTATGAAGAAATTGCAGCAGTTCACTTTATCTTTGTAAAAGCTAAAACGTCATAATAACTAATTGTATATTCCATGCAGTTCGTGGAGAGGATAATTTGGCTTAATTAATACATTCTTCCTTTGCCTAAACAGGATTTGCTATTATTTTGAAAATCCTATAAATTGGTTCAAAGTACCTAACTCAGAGGTTGCTGTCACTCCTACTGTTAGAACCAGAAGTATATTTTTCCATGATGTTGTGAAATGGTGGTTTAGACACCAAGAAAGTGCATCAGCTGACACCATAAAATGTCACCTACTTGACAGAAAGGTTTCTCTTTGACTCTTCATCCAACATGCAAACTAGACCGGCAGGAAGAATTTAAAAGGAGACCATTTTTTCTTCGGCAGTTTGATCGAGGCACAACAGTGCAGGCACGTGGACGTCAGCGAGTTAGACTGGTGGGAAGAAAAAAGAAGACAGATTTATAGAGTGGGCATCGGAGTAGAGGGAGTCAGAGTAGGAGGGTTTTGGCTCAATGGGTCGAGGCGAGGTAAGTTACTTGTGAAGAATAGGAAGTATGTCTGCGAGGCCGGTGTTCTGTACTGGCTGTTGGATGTGGGATGCCCGGGAGACTCCCAGCCGCCCGGACGGCCATATCTGCACCAGGTGTGTCAAGCTGCAGCTCCTTAAGGACAGGGTAAGGGAACTGAAGATGCAGCTCGATGACCTTCGTCTGGTCAGGGAAAGTGAGGAGGTGATAGATAGGAGCTATAGGCAAGTTGTCACAGTGAGGCCTCGGGAGGCAGATATGTGGGTAGCAACACACACAAAATGCTGGAGGAACGCAGTAGGCCAGGCAGCATCTATAGAAAGAAGTACAGTCGACATTTCAGGCCGAGACCCTGATGAAGAAACGTTGACTGTACTTCTTCCTATAGTTGCTGCCTGGCCTGCTGCATTCCACCAGCATTTTGTGTGTGTTGCTTGAATTTCTAGCATCTGCAGATTTCCTCCTGCTTAAGTGGGTAACAGTTAGGAGAGAGAAGGGCAAGAATCAGATACTAGAGAGTACACCTGTGGCTGTCCCCCTTAACATTAAGTACTCCTGTTTGAGTACCGTTGGGGAAGGGGGGGGGGGCGACGACCTACCTGGGGGAAGCAACAGTGGCCTATAGTTAGGGGGTCAGACAGGCGAATCTGTGGACACAGGAAAGAAGCACGGATGGTAGTTTGCCTACCAGGTGTCAGGGTCTGGGGTGTTTCTGATCATGTCCATGATATCCTGAAGTGGGAAGGTGAACAGCCAGAGGTCATGGTACATATTTGTACCAACAGCATAGGTAGGAAAAGGGAGGAGGTCCTGAAAACAGACTACAGTGGGTTAGGAAAGAAGCCGAGAAGCAGCACAACAAGGGTAGTAATCTCGGGATTACTGCCTGTGAGTATGGGAATAGAGTGAGGTGGAGGATAACACAGTGAGTATAGGAATAGAGTGAGATGGAGGATAAATGCGTGGCTGAGGGATTGGAGTGAGGGGCAGGGATTCAGATTTCTGGATCACTGGGACCACTTTTGGGGCAAGAGTGACCTGTACAAAAAGTACGAGTTGCACTTGAATCCGGGGGAGACCAATATCCTGGCAGGTTTGCTAATGCTACTGGGGAGAGTTTAAACTAGAATTGCTGGGGAGTGGGAGCTGAACTGAAGAGATGGAGGAAGGGGCGGTTGGCTCACAAATAGAGGAAGCTTGTAGGCAGTGTGAGAGGGAGGATAGGCAGGTGATAGAGGAGGGATGTGCTCAGACTGATGGTTTGAGATGTGTCTATTTTAATGCCAGGAGTATCATGAACATAACGGATGAGCTTAGAGCGTGGATCAGTACTTGGAGCTGTGATGTTGTGGCCATTACAGAGACTTGGATGGCTCGGGCAGGAGTGGTTACTTAGAATGCCAGACTTTAGATGTTTCAGAAAAGACAGGGAGGGAGGCAAGAGAGGTGGGGCGTGGCACTGTTGATCAGAGATAGTGTCTCGGCTGCAGAAAAGGAGGAAGTCATGGAGGGATTGTCTACAGAGTCTCTGGGTGGAAGTTAGAAACAGGAAGGGGTCAATAACTCTACTGGATGTATTTTATAGACCACCCAATAGTAACAGGAACATTGAAGAGCAGTTAGGGAGACAGATTCTGGAATGGTGCAATAATAACAGGGTTGTTGTGATGGGAGATTTTAATTTCCCCAATATTGACTGGCATCTCCCTAGAGCGAGTGGTTTAGATGTCGTGGAGTTTGTTCGGTGTGTTCAGGAAGGTTTCTGACACAATATGTAGATAAACCTATAAGAGGAGAGGCTGTAATTGATCTGGTATTGGGAAATAAACCTGGTCAGATGTCAGGTCTCTCAGTGGGAGAGCATTTTGGAGGTAGTGATCACAATTTAGTTAGTCCTTCAGTTAGTCCTGATGAAGGGTCTCGGCCTGAAACGTCGACTGTACCTCTTCCTAGAGATGCTGCCTGGCCTGCTGCGTTCACCAACAACTTTGATGTGTGTTGCTACAATATTTCCTCTAGTGTGATATCACAAAACACAGGACAGACCAAGACTGAAAATAACTAACAAAACCACATAATTATAACATATAGTTACAACAGTGCAACAATATACCATAACTTGATGAAGAAGGCCATGAGCACAGTAAAAGTTCAAAGCCTCTCAAATGTCGCACATCTCACACAGACGGGAGAAGGAAGAAAAACTCTCCCTGCCATACCTGACCACGGTCCGACTTTGAGTCTTCCAAAAACTTTGAGCTCTGATCAGCTCTCCGACACCGAGTACTGAGCGCCATCTCTATCCGAGCAATTCAACCTCCATCTCGGTCGCCAACAGCAGGCAAAGCCGGGAATTTTGAGGCCTTCCCTCCGAAAGATTCCTGACCACGCAGTAACGACAGCAGCGAACAAGCATTTCAGAAATTTTTCCAGATGTTCCTCTGTGCTTTCACGTCCCTCTCCATCAAATCAGAATTGTCTGCGGCCCCTATTTAATGGATACGATATCATTTTTCACCGGAGGGCTGCGCACGCGCAGCACGCTGCTTTCTCTCCTTCCGCTGTTTCAGCAAGGCATTTGACAAGGTGCCCCATGCAAGGCTTATTGAGAAAGTAAGGAGGCATGGGATCCAAGGGGGCCTTGCTTTGTGGATCCAGGATTGGCTTGCCCACAGAAGGCAAAGAGTGGTTGTAGATGGGTCATATTCTGCATGGAGGTCGGTGACCAGTGGTGTGCCTCAGGGATCTGTTCTGGAACTCCTTCTCTTCATGATGTTTATAAATGACCTGGATGAGGAAGTGGAGGGATGGGTTAGTAAATTTGCTGATGACACAAAGGTTGGAGGTGTTGTGGATAGTGTGGAGGGCAGTCAGAGGTTACAGCAGGACATCGATAGGATGCAAAACTGGGCTGAGAAGTGGCAGATGGAGTTCAACCCAGATAAGTGTGAGGTGGTTCATTTTGGTAAGTCAAATATGATGGCAGAATATAGTACAGTCAGCCCTCCTTATCCACGGGGGATTGGTTCTGGGACCCCCCGCGGATACCAAAAAACACGGATGCTCAAGTCCCTTATTTAACCTGCCTCAGTGCGGGTGGACTTTAGGATTCGGGGGAGCTCAGAACCCGCCGCCCGTGGCTGCTGCTGAATCCGCAGTGTTTCTGTTCTTTTGACGGAAAACGATCACGATTGAAAATAAATTGGAAATAATAAAATGATCAGAAAGAGGTGAAACGTCATTGGTCATTGGAAAAGTGTTAGGCTACAGTCGGTCAACCATCGGAACAATTTTAGAGGATAAAGTGAGAATAATGGAGCATGTGAAAGGCCCTGCCCCGAAGAAAGCTACAATTATTACTAAGCATTGCAGTGGTTTAATTATTGAAATACATATGTTTCTTAAGTGTTTTATATGCATAGAAAGGTAAAAATATACTATATACTAAGACAAATGTTTGACTAACTGACGCTAAATAATACTGGATGTACCTGTTCCGACTTAGGTACAAATCTGACTTAAAGACTGCCTGTACTTTAAATCATCTCTAGATTACTTATAGTACCTAATACAATGTAAATGCTATGTAAATAGTTGTTATACTGTATTGTTTAGGGAATAATGACAAGAAAAAAGGTCTGTACATGCTCAAACAATGAGTGTTGGAGAGAGAACTTCCGGGTTTTCCCGATCCGCGGTTGGTTGAATCCGCGCATGTGGAACCCGTGGATAAGGAGGGCCGACTGTATTAATGGTAAGACTCTTGGCAGTGTGGAGGATCAGAGGGATCTTGGGGTCCGAGTCCATAGGACACTCAAAGCTGCTGTGCAGGTTGGCTCTGTGGTTAAGAAAGCATATGGTGCATTGGCCTTCATTAACTATGGGATTGAGTTACATCTGTAAAGGACCCTGGTCAGATCCCACTTGGAGTATTGTGCTCAGTTCTGGTCACTTCATTACAGGAAGAATGTGGAAACTATAGAAAGGATGCAGAGGAGATTTAATGG
This sequence comes from Mobula birostris, assembly GCF_030028105.1. NCBI lineage: Eukaryota > Metazoa > Chordata > Chondrichthyes > Myliobatiformes > Myliobatidae > Mobula > Mobula birostris. The sequence goes on along the minus strand of NC_092372.1, from coordinate 93,535,127 downwards.
GATGTTGCCCAGATTGGGGAATATGCCTTATGAGAATAGGTTGAGTGAACTTGGCCTTTTCTCCTTGGAGCAATGGACGATGAGCAGTGACCTGATAGAGGTGTATAAGATAATGAGAGGCATTGATTGTCTGGATAGTCAGAGGCTTTTTCCCAAGGCTGAAATGGCTAACACGAGAAGGTACAGTTTTAAGTTGCTTGGAAGTAGGTATAGAGGAGATGTCAGGGGTAAGTTTTTTTTATGCAGAGAGTGGTGAGTGCGTGGAATGGGCTGCTGGTGATGGTGGAGGCGGAGGTGGATACAATAGGGGCTTTTAAGAGACTCTTGGATAGGTACATGGAACTTAGAAAAATAGAGGGCAATGGGTAACCCTAGGTAACTTCTAAAGTAAGTACATGTTGGGCACAGCATTGTGGGCTGTATTGTGCTGTAGGTTTTCTATGTTTCTATATTTCTATCTTGCCTCCATGGTAGCATTCTTGCTTCTGAATGCCTAAATAGCTTCTATATAGTTGTCTTGAAAATTAATGAAAACCACCCAAAATACAACATTCTACTGTCTTTTGCTCATCTGCGACATTGAACCTTTGTTGGATCTGGTGATTTTTCAGTCCCCAGGCTCTTTATGATAATTTATTTTAAAGCTTAAACAAAGGAATGGAAACAGAGCATATGAAACTAAGGATCCTCAGGAAAAGACAGAGAAAAGATGGTGATTTTAGCAGAGCCTGGTACTTTTTTACTTGAGTTAAGCAAATTCCGAAGATAAGGAAGGACCAATTAAAAGATACACAGTCTCAGCACATGTGCCATGTGCTAACACTTGCCAATGAAAATATAAACTGTTATGTAACTGCTACAATGCTTTTCTGCCAGTAGGTGGAGACAATCATCACATATTGTGAAAATAAAATGGTTAAAAGATACAAATTGTGTTAGTGAAAACAATGACTTTAGTCTTGCATTAATTCAACTAATATCTTATTAAAAATATTTAAAAATGATTTCAACACCTTCATCTGTGATTCAGTGTTTAACGTGAGCGTCCTTAGTTCTGATTTATCTACTCTGCCACCCCAGCCAGCAGGTCAACTGGAAAAGGACAAAAACCTTGCAGAAAACTTGGCAGAAGTTTGCCAAGTATCACAGAAGTACAAAGCCTCATCTCCCAAATCTAGGAAGGGGAATGTCAGGGGATGTCTGTGGTAAACCACGTATATAGGTTGTAACTGGGTTACCTGTCTGGACACGGCCCTCTGCTGACTGCCCCTGTGGCTCCTCCCACAGACCCCTGAATAAAGGCAATTGTGTCACTGCTCCTCCCTCAGTCCAGGACAGATACTCAGCATGGACGTGGGTCCATTTTACTGTTAATAAAAGCCTTTCAGTATTTACTCTACTTCAAGTCTTTTGGAGTAATTGACAGTGCATCAATTTTATCAACAGTAATTTTAAGGCATGGAACACATCCTGAGACCTGACATGCTAGACCTTGACCCGCAAACGCCTGAAACTGGAAACGTTTTCGAACTCTGGCTAGCCTGCTTCGAATCATACTTGGAGGAGATTGAAGTGACCGAGTCTGCCGCGAAGCGCAGAGTTCTCCTCTCAGGCTCAGTCCACAGGTCTACTCAATGATTAGAGATCAGCCGAGCTACGACAGTGCGATGAGCGCCCTCAGAAGACAATACCTGTGGCCGGTAAACACCGTCTATGTGCGACATTGCTTGGCGACGCGGCAGCAGCGGCCCGGAGAGTCAAGCGCTGAGTTCGTCTGGGCCCTACAGACACTCGTGTGGGCCTATGATTGCCGGGGGTTGATGGCCGAACAGCATGCGGAGCTCCTAGTAAGAGACGCCTTCGTCACTGCCAGGTCAGTGTATGTGCACCAGCGACTGCTGGAACACGCCGATCTTACCTTATGTTCAGCGATTAAGCTGGCCAACACGCTGGAGGCCGCTCTGCACAACTCTGATGTTCTCCAGGCATGCGATCTCCCGACGGCCTCGTGGACGCCGCAGACCCCGCAACCCGCCGGTGAATCGACCACAGCTGCTGCCAGTCGTGAGTCCGTGAAGTGCTACTTTTGCGGACTTGAGAAGCACCCCTGGAAACGCTGCCCGGCCTGAGGAGCTACCTGCTCCAGCTGCGGAAAGTAGGGCCACTTCGCCAAGGCCTGTAAGTCCAAACCGCGAGCAGGATCGAGCAGCACCGCGTGCAAGGCATGAGGGTCGCCATCTTGGCCATCGCCATCTTGCCTGCATGCCGCCACCATGTGCAAGATATGGGGGCGGCCATCTTGGTTGGCGCTACCTTGCACCGCCTACGACCCACGGGTGCTCACCAGGCACCCCACGCCGGACCAAGACAGCGACTCAACTCTGGCCTCCATGACCCTCGACCAAAGCACTCCTCACCAGCTCGCAAGGTCAATGATGGACATCCTGGTGGAGGGGCTCAGGACAAGCTGCCTGTTTGGCACGGGCAGCACGGAGAGTTTTATCCACCCTTTCACGGTGCAGCATTGCGGACTCGCGATACGGCCGGTAAGCCAGAGGGTCGCCATGGCTACCGGGTCGCATACAACACACATCCGGGGGGGGGGGGGGTGTAGCGGCGCTAGTGGTGCAGGGCACAGAATATTGAGTCTTTACGTTACTGGTCTTGCCTCAACTGTGTGCCCCTGTGCTATTGGGGCTGGACTTCCAGAGCCACCTGAAAAGCGTGAAAATGAAGTATGACGGGCCCCTCCCACCAATCACTGTCGTAAATCCCCAGTTTTGTAGGGATACGTCACATACCCCGCTACTGGCCACCCACACACACCAACCTGCACATCCCACCCAACACCATTCCAACAGCCGCACTACTGACACCACTTGTGGCCTCTCCACCCTCAAGATCCCTCCCCCACCGCTGTTCGCCAACCTGACCCCCGACTGTAAACCTGTGGCAACTAAAAGCAGAAGGTACAGCGCGGGGGACAGAGCCTTCATTAAGTTGGAGGTGCAGTGGCTGCTCAGGGAGGGGGTCATTGAGGCAAGCACAAATCCTTGGAGGGCCCAAGTGGTCGTTGTTCGGAATGGGGAGAAAAATAGGATGGTCGTGGACTATAGCCAGACCATCAATAGGTTAACGCAGCTTGACGCGTACCCTCTACCCCGCATCGCGGGTACGGTCAATCAGATAGCACAGTACAAGGTGTACTCGACCATAGACCTAAAATACGCTTACCATCAGCCCCTCATCCGCCGGGAGGACCGCCCTTACACCGCCTTCGAGGCGGACGGCAGGCTTTTTCACTTCCTGCGCGTCCCCTTTGGTGTCATGAATGGTGTATCTGTCTTCCGGAGTGAAAGACCAGATGGTGGACCAGTGCCAACTGAAGGCCACGATCCCATATCTGGATAACATCACCATCTGCGGTCACGACCGGCAGGATCATGACAACAATCTCCGAAAATTTTTCCAAGCAGCCAAAGCTTTCAATCTCACCTAGAACAAGGACAAGTGTGTGTTCGGAACCACCCGACTTGCTATCCTTGAATGTGTCGTGGAGAACGGAGTCATTGGCCCTGACCCCGACCGTATGCGCCCCCTGTTGGAATTCCCTCTTCCCAACACCCTCAGAGCCCTCAAAAGGTGCCTGGGTTTCTTTTCATATTACACCCAATGGGTCTCTAACTACACAGACAAGGTTCGCCCCTGGTCAAGTCCACCACACTCTTCCTCTTAGCTGAGGCCCGCGCGGCCTTCAGCCGCATTAAAGGGGACATTGCCAAAGCAGCAATGCATGCGGTGGATGAGGCCATTCCCTTCCAAGTAGAGAGTGACACCTCCGACTTTGCACTGGCTGCTACTCTCAACCAGGCAGGAAGACCGGTGGCGTTCTTCTCCTGTACCCTTCAAGGCCCTGAAATTCAGCACTCTGCAGTGGAGAAAGAGGCCCAGGCCATAGTGGAAGCTATAAGGCACTGGAGGCACTATCTTGCCGGCAAAAGGTTCACCCTGCTAACTGACCAGCGCTCAGTCGCATTCATGTTTAATATACAGCAGCGGAGCAAAATCAAAAATGATAAAATTCTGAGGTGGAGAATCGAACTCTCCACCTACAACTATGACATCATGTACAGGCCTGAGAAGCTCAATGAGCCCTCCGATGCCCTATCCCGGGGAATGTGTGCCAGTGCGCAGATCGACCGGCTATATGCCCTACATGCAGATCTTTGCCACCCGGGAGTCACCCGGTTTTTCCACTTCGTGAAAGGCCGCAACCTGTCTTACTCCCTTGAGGAGATCAGGACGATGGCCAGGGACTGCCAAGTCTGTGCAGAGTGCAAACCGCACTTCTACCGACCCGAAAAAGCACAACTAATCAAGGCCACCCGCCCCTTTGAGCGACTGAGTGTTGACTTTAAGGGCCTCCTTCCCTCCACCAACCGTAATGTGTACTTTCTTAACGTAATCGATGAGTACTTGCGGTTTCCCTTCGTCATCCCCTGCCCCGATACCACTACCATGTTAGGCATAAAAGCCCTGTGCAAGCTCTTTACTCTGTTCGGATACCCATGTTATATCCACAGTGACAGAGGGTCCTCGTTTATGAGTGACGAGCTGCGCAAATACCTGCTGGTGAGGGGAATTGCAACTAGTAGGACCACGAGCTATAATCCCCGGGGGAATGGACAGGTGGAGAAGGAGAATGGCACGGTGTGGAAAGCCACACTCTTAGCCCTCAGGTCAAAGGGACTGCCGGTCTCCCGCTGGCAGGAGGTCCTTCCCGAGGCACTCCACTCCATCCGCTCCCTGTTATGCACGTCCACCATTGCCACCCCTCATGAGCGGCTCTTTTCTTTTCCCAGAAAGTCGACCACTGGAACCACCCTACCAACTTGGTTGACGTCCCCGGGGCCATTGCTGCTCCGGAAACATGCAAGGAGCAATAAGTACTCCCTGATGGTCTTACTTCATGCAAACCCCCAGTATGCCTACGTGGTTTTATCTGATGGGCGTGAGGACACGGTCTCCATCTGCGACCTGGCGCCCGCAGGAGCACCGGGCCCCTACCCTGAACACTCCTTGGTGACTATTAACCCCGTACCGACCGATATATGTACCCACGAGACACCACGCACTCCAAGCCCTACACAGACACCATACGACACTCTCATACCGGGCGCAACGCACACGCACGAGGGATTACCAATGCCTAACGTGCTGGCACCTGAAGTCAGGCCGGAGCCAGCACAACCACTGTCGCCGGTGCAATCACCGCCGGTGCTACGTAGATCACAGTGATGGACTCGACTGCCTGATAGACTTGACCTGTAAATATACTTCTTGTAAATATTGTCAGTCACTTCACCCCGTGGGACTCTCTTTTTAAAAAAAGGAGGGGTGAATGTGGTAAACCATATATATGTTGTAACTGGGTTACCTGTCTGGACACGCCCCTCCTTCTGACTGCTCCTGTGGCTCCTCCCATAGATCCCTGAATAAAGGCCATTGTGCCATTGCACCTCCTCTCAGTCCAGGGGCAGATACTCAGCATGGACGTTGGACCATTTACTATTAATAAAAGCCTTTCAGTATTTACTCTACTTCCAGTCTTTTGGAGTGATTGACAGTGCATCAAAGTCAGAGCTGCTTTCATTGTGACCATCCTCAAAAGAAATAAAGCTTGAAGAGTTGTGTCTCATTTTTTTATTATTATAAGCTGAGATAAAATAATAAGCCATTGTAGTCGCGTGCAAACGCGCTACTAAAGAAACACACGGAGGCAGACAGAGCTGAACTCAGAATGCCTTTACTGATTCAAAATCGCACACTTAAATCTCTCCTCCCATGGGCCACTGCGACCCGTGGGGCGGACGTGACGTCAGACTGTCCCCGGAAGGTACGCCCTGAGCGGGTAGTTCCAAATGTGCTACCGCGTGTCTGCCCGCAGCTCCCAATGGCGGTTCGAGTCCCATGTGTGTGGGCCGCCACACCACCCCCTCCCCCCAGAAATGTCCATCGGGGGAGTGGAGCCCCCAGTCTGTGTGGCTTGCCTGGGTGGCCGGCCTCGCCAGCGCGGTGCGGGTACCCTCACTGGTTGCTCAATGTCCAAGTGCGCCGGTTTGAGGCGTCCACTGTAAAAGTCTCTTTCTGGCCATTCACCTCCACGACACACGTGGTTCCGTTGTGCCGGATCACCTTGAAGGGTCCCTCGTACGGCCGCTGTAGAGGTGACCTGTGCATGCCCCTGAGGATAAAAACATACTCACTGTCTCGGAAATCTTTAGGGGTGAGGGATGGCGTGGGACCATGCCTGGAGGTTGGGACCGGTGCCAGGGTCCCTACCTTGTCCTGCAGCCTCGTTAGCACCACTGCTGGAGTTTCTTCCGGACCTCGGGCCTCTGGTACGAACTCGCCTGGGACCGTCAGGGGGGCGCCGTAGACCAGTCCCTCCTTGGGGGCTGTGCGGATGCCCAGTAGGACCCAGGGAAGCTCATCTGTCCTGGAGGCACGCTATCAGGGCTGAGCTGAGATGCCGGTGGAATCGCTCTACCAAAATGTCGGACTGGGGGTGGTACGCTGTGGTGTGATGCAGCTGGGTGCCCAGGAGCTGCACCAGTGCTGTCCACAAACCAGACGAGAACTGCGCCCCTCTGTCGGAGGTGATGTCCGTTGGGAGGCTGAACCTGGTGATCCAGTTTGCAATGAGTGTCCTGGCGCAGGACTCAGTGAACATGTCTGCAAGTGGTATGGCTTCCGGCCATCTGGTGAACCTATCTACCGTGGTAAAGATATACCTGGCACCCCAGGAGACTGGCAGGGGGCTGATGATGTCCACGTGGATGTGTTGGAACCTCCTGTGTGTGGGCTGGAACTGCTGGAGGGGAGCCTTCACGTGCCGCTGGACTTCGGCGGTCTGGCAGTGTACGCAAGTCCTGGCCCAGTGTCTGATCTGTTTCCGCAAACCGTGCCAGATGAATCTGTCCGCTACCAGCTTGATGGATGCCCGGATGGACGGGTGGGCCAGGTCATGCAGCATGTCGAACACCCGGCGCCTCCTTGCTGCTGGTACCACGGGTCGGGATTTGCCGGTAGACACATTGCACAGGAGTCGATCCGCTGCTGGGCCGATGGACACGTCCTCCAACTGGAGCCCCAAAACAGCAGTGCAGTAAGCCGGGATCTCGGCGTCTGACCATTGTGCTTCCGCCAGTGCTGCGTAGTCTGTTCCTGAGGACGATATGCCTACTGAGTGGAGGCAGGGGCGAGACAGTGTGTCGGCGACGACGTTGTTCTTCCCTGCGATGTGGCAGACGTCCATGGTGAATTCTGAAACAAAGGACAGGTGCCTCTGCTGCCGAGCCAGCTGTGGGTCCGATACTTTGGCCAGTGTGAAGATGAGGGGCTTGTGGTCCGTATACACGGTGAACTCCCTTCCCTTGAGGAAGTACCGGAAATACCGGACAGCCAGGTAGAGCGCTAGCAACTCTCTGTCGAAAGCGCTGTACTTCAGCTCTGGTGGCCGTATGTGCCAGCTGAAGAAAGTGAGTGGTCGCCTCTGGTCCTCGACGAGCTGCTCCTGGACTCCGCCGACTGCCGTGTTGGAAGCGTCGACTGTGAGTGCCGTGGGTACATCGACTCTCGGGTGCACTAGGAGGGCCACCTTTGCCAGCGCCTCCTTGGCCTGCTCGAATGCCTCCGTGGACTCCGCGTCCCATGCCACTTCTTTGGCCTTGCCGGCCACCAGGCTGAACAAGGGTCTCATGATGCGTGCTGCTGCCGGCACAAACCGATGATAAAAGTTAACCATCCCTATGAACACCTGTAGGCCCTTGACCGTGCTGGGTTTGGGGAACTGTCAGATGGCCTAGACCTTGGCCGGTAGGGGAACTGTGCCATGTTAGTTGACTCTGTGGCCCAAGAAGTCGATCTCCGTCAGCCCGAATTGGCACTTCGCCGGATTGATTGCCAGTCCGTGGTTGCTCAGGCGTTGGCAGAGCTGGCGCAAATGTGCCACGTGCTCTTGGTGGCCACCAGGATGTCGTCCAAGTAAATGAAAATGAAATCCAGGCCGTGTCCCACCAAGTCCATGAGCCTTTGGAAAGTTTGGGCCACATTCTTGAGACCGAAAGGCATCTCAGGAATTCGAACAAGCCGGACGGGATGATGAGGGCTGTCTTGAGCACGTTGTTGAGATGCACTGGAATCTGGTGGTATCCCCTGACCAGGTCGATTTTCGAGATGGTCGCTCCGTGCAGGTTCGTCATGAAGTCCTGTATGTGGGGTACTGGGTATCTGTTGGCGGTTGTGGCGTCATTGAGCCTTCTGTAGTCTCCGCAGGGCCTCCATCCTCCTGCGGACTTGGGCACCATGTGCAGCGGGGATGCTCACGGGCTGTCTGAGCGGCGAACAATTCTCATCTCTTCCATCTTACGGAACTCCTCCTTGGCGAGGTGGAGCTTGTCGGGTGGGAGTCTGTGAGCTTGGGCGTGCAGCGGCGGTCCTTGCGTGGGGATGTGGTGCTGCACGCTGTGCTTGGGGTCGGCCATGGAGAACTGCGGGGTGACTATGGAGGGGAATTCTGCCAACCCCCTGGCGAATTCATTACCCGAGAGGGTCACAGAATCCAGTTGGAGGGCCGGTAGCTTGGCTTCTTCGAGCTGGAAAGTCTGGAACGTCTCGGCGTGAAACAAACGCCGGCCTTTTAGGTTGACCAGGAGGCAGTTGGCTCATAAGAAATCTGCCCCTAGTAGTGGCTGTGACACCGCTGCCAACGTGAAAGTCCAAGTGAAATGGCTGGAACCGAAATGCAGTGAGATAGTTAGCTGTAGATAAGTTAGATAGTACGTCCGAATACTGGTGCCATTTGCAGCGGTAAATTCAGGGCCTGGGACCACGTTATGAGTGTCCATGTTCGAGGGGGGGAGTACACTGACTTTGGCCCCGGTGTTTACCAGGAAGCGCCACCCGGAGTGTTGGTCCCAGAGGTACAGGAGGCCAGCCGTCGTAGCCATTAGCAACGGCTAGCTCCGGCGTTCCCCAGAAAAGCACATGGTGGACGGCACCAGCGCACGCCTGAGCCCCATCTTTGGTGATAGAAACACCATTGTTTCGAACTTTCATCTTTTTCCCCCATGGGTCTCGACGGCTTCGGTTGCGGGGCCTGGGCTTTGGGGCGCGCGATCGTGTCCAGGCCAATGGAGGCTGCTCCACATTGCTTGCTCTGCCAAAGGATGTCTGCTTTAGCCGCGACCCTGCGTGGATCGCTGAAATCCTCACTCGCGAGGAGGAGGCGAATGTCCTCTGGCATTTGCTCGAGGAACAACTGTTCAAATAAAAGGCACGGCTTATGGCCGTCCATGAGCACCAGCATATCATTGATGAGCTCGGATGGCGTGCGGTCGCCCAGGCCGTCCATGTGTAGGAGCCGCACGGCCCGATCGCGGCGGGAGAGTCCGAAGGTACGGATCAGGAGCTCCTTAAGCTCAGTGTACCTGTCCTCCGCTGGTGGCTGGCGTAGGAAGTCGATGATCCGGCCTGCCGTCTCCTGGTCGAGCGTGCTGGCCACGTAGTAGTGCCGCGTGGCGTCGCCTGTAATGTCTCTGATATCAAACTGGGCCTCAGCCTGCTCGAACCAAACGTGGGGCTGAGTGGCCCAGAAAGTCGGGAGCTTCAGAGAGACCACGATGTGCGATGTGCGAGTTGCTCAAACTCATGGCTGGTCGCTGAATCACTGGCTCCAGATGCCGTCTGGAACGTCGGGGTCACCAGTGCAGTCGCGCGCAAACACGCTGCTAAAGAAACACACAGAGGCAGACAGAGTTGAACTCTGAATGCCCTTACTGATTCAAAATCGCAGGCTTAAATCTCCCCTCCCGTGGGCCCCTGCGACCCGCGGGGCGAACGTGACGTCAGACTGTCCCCGGAAGGTTCGCCCCGAGCGGGTAGTTCCAAACACGCTACCGCATGTCTGCCCATGGCTCCCGATGGTGGTTCAAGTCCCGCGTGTGCGGGCTACCAAACCATTAGAATTACGATTATGTATGAAATAAATTCATTTTATTCTTTGTTAATTTTTGGTTAGTGGAATATCTTTATTTACCTTATGAAGTTCCAATTCTAAATCGTAAAGTGTCATTTTTGCTTTGAGTACAGTTGTCTTATCGACATGATTAATGACGCATAAATACCTAATGTATGCTTTTAAGTTTCTTCTTTTTTCCACTCGCCTCTCACTGCCATGGTTTAGACTGTGAAGTGTGTTACGTACCCCGTAACTGGGTTGCCAAACCAGCAGAAATGGATCACTCAGTTGGAGTCTGGATTACTAGAACTAAGAAAGTTTTATTAAAGAAACAAGCAACACAGTAATCGAAAGGATAATAAATGCAACAGTTCAGCAATGATAAACACACGTGCACAGAATTAAGATAACAACATCAATCAAGCTCTATCGTCTAGGGGTAAATGACCAATTTCAAAGTGACACAAAGTTCAGTCCAATTTAGTTCAGTTTGCAGTAATCGTGGCCATGGCGATGGACAACGTTGGGGGGGAGAGAGAGAGAGAGAGAGAGAGAACGGGAACGACTGGTCATTCAGAAACGGCTTCCACTCACAGACCGGCGATATTGCTCACAAGCAGCTTTCGGGCGAGTCCTTTGTGATGTCACCGACTGTGACCCCTCCTCCAGATGCGGTCGATCCTCTGCAGTGAACCCGGCACCCAAGCGAGGGTGGACACACACCGGGTTCCCGCTGATCGTACCTTTCCACCCTGTGTGTTTAAGGTCCGGTACTTCCCACCGACTCGTGAGAGGCGCACCGCTTCCAGGGTCTTGTTACCTCGGGTGTCATGTGTCCTGCCTTAGCGAACCTGTCCCTTTTTATCCCCCTGCTGGGGTATCGCCTGTCCATCACTTCAAACAGTTCAGGGTTCAAAGGGGGGAGCCGCTCCAGACAGCTCTCTCTCCCGTCCCTTCATTACACATCTCCAGATGCTGCTTCATTGTTCCTTATCTCTCCTTCCCCTGAGGACAGGTGGCAGACCAACTGACGATGCCACTGATGCTAACCCAGGCCAGCAAACATCTTAATTTTATGTGTATTCTCGTCACAATTGTTATTCCAAATCCTGAGCAGAAATCTGCATAACTCAGTATTTCAGGTTTAAAGCATCAATTACTAGACTGAATTGGAGATAAATCCCTTCTAAAGTGGCTAAATCTCCTTTAGAACTAAAAACTAATTGAAAAAGGGAATTATTTATATAGTACCTTGTCATGTTTGTTGGAATATCCTTTTTCATACACTGAATGACAGTTGTTTATTTTGCTAAATTTTGTCAGAACAGAATCTGGTTTATTATCACTGGCATACTGTGAAATTTGTTAACTTTGCAGCAGCAGTGCAATGTAATACATGATAATGGACAGAAAAATAACTGAATTACAGTAAGTATATATAAATATATATTCACTGCAATTGACAGGGTTTTTTTCTATATATTGTAACTAGGAAATAAAAAAGCAGTGGAAGTAGTGTTCATGGGTTCAATGTCCATTGAGGAATTGGATGGCGGGGGGCGGGGTAAGCTGTTTCTGAATTATTTTGAGTGTGTGTTTTCAGGCTGCTGCACTTCCTTCCTCATGGCAGCAATGAGAAGAGGGCATGTCCTGGGTGGTGGGGGTCTTTAATGATGGACGCTCCTTGAAGATGTCGTGAATACTGCGGAGGCTAGTGCCCATGATGGAGCTGACTGAGTTTACAACTCTCTGCAGCTTACTTCGATCCTGTGCAGTAACCCCCCCTTCCCCCCCATACTAAACACTGGTGCTGCCTGCTAGAATGCTCTCCATGGTACATCTGTAGAAATTTGCGAGTATTTTTGGTGACATACCGAATCTCCTCAAACTTTTAATGAGGTATAGCCACTGTCTTGCCTTGTGTATGGCTGCACCGATATGTTGGGTCCAGTTAGGTCCTCAGAAATACTGACACCCAGGAACATGAAATTTCTCACTCTCTCCATTTCTGATCCCTCTATGAGGACTGGTGTGTGTTCCCTCATCTTAGCCTTTCTGAAGTCCACAATCAGTTCTTTCATCTTACTGACACTGAGTGCAAGGTTGTTGCTGTATCACCATTCAACTAACAAGTATATCTCACTCCTGTACACCCTCTCATCACCATCTGAGATTCTGCCAACAAAGGTTGTATCATCAGCAAATTTGTAAATGGCATTTGAGCCTAGCCACACAGTCATGGGTATAGAAAGAGTAGAGCAGGGGACTAAACACATGTCCCAGAGGTGCACCAGCGTTGGTTGTCAGTGAGGTGGAAATGTTATTTCCAAACCGCACTGATTGTGATCTTCCAGTAAAGAAGTCGAAGATGCAGTTGCAGAGAGAGGTATAGAGGCCCAGGTTCTTGAGCTTTTTAATCAGAACTGTAGAGATGATGGTGTACTTTGTACTTTCTCTTAATTTTTCTTTGTGATTATTGCAGTACATATGGCTGTGAGTTATCTATATACTACTGAAACTCTCATGCTCTGCCTGTCTGTTTGTGATCTCCAATTAGTGCAAACAGTGCGTTACAGCGGCACTTTTTTTGGTTAAATCGAATTAAAATGCGCTAGCTTACAGAATGTGGGCAAAGTTCAGGGTTATATATTCGTATAAAATTGCTCATTTGCCAAAATCAACAGGTTGCCTTTCACCCGAGATCTGATCCGCCATCATGGAAATTGCGACGCCACAGCCCAACACATGCGCATGGCCAGCCTCAGCAGCACCTCACGATGCTCACAGAGCCGCTTCCACCTTCCATGGAATCCGCGACGCCACACTACGACACATGCGCACAGCCAGCCTCAGCAGCACCTCACGATGCTCACAGAGCCGCTTCCACCTTCCATGGAGTCCGCGACGCCACAGCCTGACACATGCGCACGGCCAGCCTCAGCAGCACCTCACGATGCTCACAGAGCCGCTTCCACCTTCCATGGAGTCCGCGACGCCACAGCCTGACACATGCGCACAGCCAGCCTCAGCAGCACCTCACGATGCTCACAGAGCCGCTTCCACCTTCCATGGAGACTGCGACACCACTGCCTGACGCATGCGCATGGCCAGCCTTAGCAGCTTGTAGGCTTTGGTGTTACTGCTTCCTATCTTCTATCAAGCATTAGGATAAAAATATATGGATAGCCTAATCATGCCGCGTGGAAAGAGAAGGGGGACATTATGGTCAAGAGATGACACCAAATGTCGTCGGGAAGCGGCAAGAAGAGGGAGAGAACAAGAATTGGATGAGGCCAGGGCCACATGACTCCAGGATCAGAAAGAAAGAACAAATGGTAGAAGAGATGAAGAGACGAAGGATGAAAGGGCTGTGCATCTCCAGAATGACAAAAACAGGCAGAGAAGGAGGAGAGAGGACGAGACAGAGGAGAAAAGGAAAGATCAACTTGAGAATATGTGGCACAGAGTAATCATTGCGGGAGTTGCTGAAAATGACAATGGCCGCTTTTGACGACAATACCTCGACAGAGAAAGAGCAAGGCAAAATGCACGACTCGCATGCCGTCACATTTCTGCTGATGTTGGTTCGATGACCAGAGTATGCCCTCACTGTCGTGCCTTCCTATTCACTGGAGAAACCGCACATTTCTGCTGTTATGAAGGGAAAGGTCAGGATAGGCAATTTGCAGCCTCTACCCAATGAACTCCTCAATTTGTACAGCAATGATGAACCTATTGCAAACGAGTTCAGGAAGAACATCAGACAATACAATTGCCTCTTCCAAATGACATCCTTTGGTGCCAAAGAAGTCATTTCAACTAGGAATGGATGGAATCCTTCTGTGATTATTCAAGGCCAAATCCATCATTACATCAGACATTTAATTCCAGACCCAACCCAGCAAGCCCAATTCCTTCAAATTTACTTCATGGATATCTAATGTTCATTTTGGTCACATGTTTGTCTTGCTATGCATCTTTCTTCTTTAATAAGCTGAATTTTTCTTCTTTAATTTCCAAATCAAAGAGATAGCAATAACTTTAATGAAAATTTAATGTTCATTCTGGTCACGTCAGACTGCACTACCCTTCTGTCAAAGGGTGCCCCAACAGGTCACCCCGTTGTCTAGTAGCATCTAAGTCCATGTACCAACCTGTATGATATTGATACATTATAACAGATACTGAAAACAAAAATTCAATTGAGAATTACTGTTCTCAACAAAGGATATACTGTTTCTTGCTCTATGCCTTCTAATGCAGGGGTCCCCAACCTTCTTTGCACCGCAGACCGGTTTAATATTAACAATATTTTTGCCGACTGGGGGTGGTGGTGACGGTTAATCACGACCAGAATACAGGTTTCCCCCGCCATCCGAAGGTAGAGCGTTCCTATGAAACGGTTTGTAAGCCGGAGTGTCATAAAGCGAAGAAGCAATTACCATTTATTTATATGGGAAAATTTTGTGAGCGTTTGCAGACCCAAAAATAACCTACCAAATCATGCCAAATAACACTTAAAACCTAAAATAACAATAACATACAGTAAAAGCAGAAATGATATGATAAATACACAGCCTATATAAAGTAGAAATACTTTTCCACAATCATTGCCTGAACTGTTCTCCGTAGTGAAAATCTCACGCAAGCGCTCTCGGCAGAAAATCTCACGCAAGTGCTGTTGGCAAAAACACTCTCTCCTGTAACCTTTAAGCTACGAAGCTGCCAAATCATACCAAATAACACATAAAAATACACAGCCAATATAAAGTAGAAATAATGTATGTACAGTGTAGTATCACTTACGGGAATCGGGAAGACAGCGCAGAGCACACTGATGATGGTGTGTTAGACTGAGTCGTCGGAGTTTGGGTAGTGCAGTGATGCCCACCCTCCGATACCGATCCGCGAAGCCTGCAGGGGTACAGCAGTAGCCGGGAGGCACACAGCACATCTTTAAGAAAAAAGCCAAAATAAACAAGCTAATTAATTAGGTGCCGCCCAGCACTTAAATGTCGGTCCAGACCAGAAGCGATGCAAAGCTGCTCAAACAGACGTGAGTTAAGGGCTTTTGCTTTGATGTGATAGATAACTTCAACAACTTCAACTTCAGCGTCACTCAATACGCTGTTAAGATCAGGTGACATTTTTCGGCTAGCCATCATTTCCCTGTGTGTGACACAGTGTGTAAACTGGCATTCAGGAGCAACCTCTTTGACTCGGGTAGTGAAACCAAACTCATTAAGCTGTTCCAACAGCTGTGCTTCGATGTCCTCCGCTATGTCATCGATTCTGCTTGAAACTGTGGTAGCTGAAAGAGAAACCTGTGCCATCTTGTTAGCTGCAGCTTCTCCCGACAGTTCACAACGCATGTCCTTGGCAGCAGGCAGAATCAATTCTTCACCAACAGTGAAAGGCTTCTTAGCCTTAGCAATACAGCTAGCACGTACAGCAAGTACGACGCTCTCAGAGCAGCAACATTTGTGGAGGTGGTGGCTCTCAGCACTTGCTTCTGTCCCGTTTGCTCACGTTTTTTCCGCTCAAAAAACTCAATGGGTTTGTCCTTAAGTGCAGGGTGCTTGGACTCAAAGTTCCAAAGCAGTTTTGAGGGCTTCATTGCCTCATTAGACAGCTTGTCTCCACATATCACACACGGGGCTTGGAGCGTGCGAGTCACCAGTCACAATAAAGCCATATTTTATGTACGACTCGTCGTATTTTCTGTTGAAGGAAGCTTTCTTTTTTTTTGCAGCCTCAGCCTCAGCTGTCTCTGCGTTATCATCATCGTTAGGCCTTCTATGTCCCCTACCATTTCTTCCAGAGAAACTCTCAAGTGACGTTTGTTTTTCACTCATCGAATAGTTGCAGGTTAGTGACTGACTGATGACCTCGCGTGGGTAATGACGTCGCATGTGTTCAAGTTCAACAGTGGGTGTGACAGAGAATGAGGAAGGGTGCAGTTGACTCACATCGTTTCCTCGTGGCCCGGTAGCACATGCTTTGCGGCCCGGTACTGGTCCGCGGTCTGGTGGTTGTGGACCACTGTTCTAATGCATTATGCTTACAACAAGGAATCTGCCAGGTGCTAGACTGTCATTGAGTTTGGAATGTCGCATGGTAGGAGAATGATCTAGTATGAGGGAAAGAGAGAATGGGGATCTCTAAATAGATCAGGAGTTCCTAGCCTGGGGTCCATGGACACCTTGCTTAATGGTATTGGTCCATGGCATAAAAAAGGCTGGGAACCTGTGAAGCAGACCAATAATGTTGGCAGCTCCCTGATGAATCCAATACATCAGGGAGTCTGAAAGGTATGAGTAGACTCAGTCATTCATTTTGTTCACAAGATGAGTGAAGTTGTCTGAACCAAGTAAAATTGTTGAATTCCTGGGGAATATACACAACTATACACAAGAAGAGGAAAACAACATTGTTGTCAGTGATAGGCCAGAGATATATGAGACATTGGTGAGTCTCCCAGTACACTGAACTGTGGTGAAGCTTCAATTTAGTGAAAATCTTGATGGTACTCTTCAATCTGACTATTGTCTGATATTTTTGAGAGCTACAAATTTAGCAGAGCAGTCATAGACCAGAGGAAATGGGTGGTGAAAACATTGTCTGGTTATAAGAATGGCAAAGGTTTGCGGATCTGGCGAGAAGGTCCAGCATGGTGATCAAGTGGGGACTACAAATTAACCCTAAACATAATCTCTGATGATGAATGGTATCTGTAGCCCCGCTCACAAAATTGGCAGATTCTTAATATTCTGTGAGCTTGATGTGTGTCATGCCTGTTTGCTGCTGAATATGGGCTCAGCAAGCCAGAGCTGCCTGATAATTAACATGAACAAGGTGCATACACCAATCTACCACGTGAGTTGAATTGGACACATACTGCAGTGTATCCAGAGAGGCCTGTGTAATCAAGATAATGTCTTCATCACCTCAGACATTTGAGAGAATGCCTGAGAGTGCTATGGGAGAGCATGGTATCAGGCTGAAATAGAACGTGTGCATGTGTCTGGTGTGAAGTTGTCTGCCTGGGGCTCATAATTGACAAGAATGGACAGCGACTGGTCTGGAAAAAGGTGATGGTTGGTTTGAGTGCAGGAGATTTGACTGATATTACTGAACTTTGCTCGATTCTCCAGAGTTTCTACTGACCGTGGCCACCACATTGAAACCTCTTCACAAGTCACTGCACAAAGGGGATCTCAAAGGGCAACAGACATAATATACACAGATCTAAATCTAGAAGTGAATTTTTCTCTGTATATTGCAACTTGCAGAATCTATTACAAATGTCAGAAGAAGTGTTTTTGGTTAGGTCGATGCTATGGCTTTCAAGCACTTGGTGGAATCAAATCATGAGCTACTGATTTCCTTACTTCCTGCATCTTCATCTCCAGTGAGAAAATTGATATGCAGATCCCAAAACAAGCTATTATTTTTTCAGGCTGGTCAGGCAATTCACTCTAATTATAAAAGCTGGTGACAGATTTTGAAGCAAAGTTAATAATTCACAATGGCAGCTTCACAACTGCAGTCTTTGTCATATCTGGATTCATCATTTTCCACTGTCATGTTGAGCACTTCGTATTCGTACATGAAACCTTGGAAGAGGAGAGGAACAGAACAAGTATTGATTTGAGTTTTAGATAATCTCTATCATCATTGGAAGGGAGCCACGTAAATGTGGCCCTGGTGCGTGGAAGGAAGCGTGGGAACTGGTGTCCAGGAGAACCAGACAAGTGGTTGGGAACCAGGATCCCTGTCAGTTGAGAAAGAATGTAGCAAATATTACCTGGTGTGCCACATATCAAACAGTTGGGATTTCTGAATAGCCAGAGACTGGATTAGCAGAGTTTTACTTATAGGGAGTTAACTCTGGAAAAGTCGTGGGCTGCCTGACATGCTCCCCACCAGAAATGCCAAATTACAGAATCTCCCCTTTGCAGTGAAGTTTACTAATCTTTGATCCAATCTCCTGAAGCATCCCAACTATATTATGGAATATCTTCATTTCTTATAAACAGCCTTTATATCAATCTGTGATGCCTTTATATCAAATTGTTTTTTGATCTAGATTAGGGGTGAGTGATAAGAACATAATGTGAAAATAAGCCGGGGTCGGCCATTCAGCTGCTCAAGCCTGCACTGCCATTCATTATGATTATGGCCTAACTTCCTTCTCTTTGCTAGTTTCCATGGTCCTCAATTTCAAAAATTAATCTTCTTCCTCAATTAACCCCAATGTCCTTGCCTCTGCAACCCTCCAAAGTAGAGAATTCAAAATTCACAACCCTCTGTGAGAAGTTCCTACACACCTACAGCAATGTTCGACAGATTCCTACATCAATATTTGATAGGAGAGATCCCCCTCATTCTTCTAAAACTCCAACGAGAACAGGCTCAACACCACCAAATGCTCCTCGTACGCTAACCCTTTCATTCCCAGGATCATTCTTGTGAACCTTCACTAGACCTTCTCCAATGCCAGCACATCCTTTCTTACACAGGGGGCCCAAAATTGCTCACAATACTCCAGGTGCGGTCTGACCAATGGTGGCCTCTTTTGGTCGGGGTCGACTGTAGGTGTTGCATCCTAGCTGTCATACACAAGCCAGGGTAAAATGATATGGAGTTCAAGTTAGAAGGGCCTTCCTGAAGATAAATCCAAGGAAGGCGACGGGCCCAGATGGCGTCCCGGGATGGGTTCTCCGGGCCTGTGCAAGTGAGCTAGCTGGAGTGTTTGCTGACATCTTCAACTGCTCCTTGCTTCAGTCTAAGATCCCCTCGTGTTTTAAGTGCAAGCTGTTGCCTATGTAGCAGGCTCCATGCTGCTGGGGAATGGCAGAGACCAATATAGTTTGGCACCAGCGGCATCACAGGAGTTGCCAGTCAGCGTTGAGCTTAACGTAGTACTGCCTTAGGAACTCCAGCTCCTGATTTTTCCTCGGGATTTTCTCCCAAAGCCTTCCCCATGAGTGGTTATAACTGCAAGGCAATGGAGGTTTGAGATCAGAGTTTTCCTTCTAGATAAGCTGCCAGCCATGGCTGATGAGCCCTAGCTGTCCAAAGTGACTGGTTTTAAGGGGTCAGTAACCCGCTTTTGTGCCTTTTCCTGTCAGTGGAAATGGTTCCACCAGGCTTAGTAGCTAAGCCACATTTAAAGACCAGGCGCTGGACTTGGCTGTCAGAGGCTATTTGAGATGCACACCATTAAGATCATTTAATAGGCAGTGGAAGCTTATCCCCACTAAGCTCTCCACCCCCCGCCCCACCCCGCTATGACAACCATAAGGAACCATGGTCTGACCAATGCCTTATAATGCCTCAGCATTACATCCTTGCATTTATATTCTGTCCTCTCAAAATGAATGCTAACATTGCATTTTCCTTCTTTACCAGTGACTTATCCTGCAAGATAACCTTTAGGAATCCTGCAAAAGGACTACTAAATCCCTTTGCACCTCTGATTTCTGAACTTGTTCCCCATTTAGATAATAGTCTACGCCTAATTCCTTCTACCAAAATGTACGTTCATACACTTCCATACACTGTATTTCATCTACCACTTCTTTGCTCATTATCCTAATCTGTCTAAGTCCTGCAGACTCCTTGCATCCTCAACGCTACCTGCCCTTCCACCTACCTTTGTATTGTTCGCCATCCTGGTCACAAAGCCACTGAACTCTGTCATCCAAATCATTGACATAAAAAGAAGCAGTCCCAACACCGCTAGTCACCAGCAACCAACCTGAATTATCCATGAGGGGTGACTTGTTTCATTTGTCAATGTACAGGGAACAAATCCTTAACCATCATACTCTGGCTTGAGTTTCTCTTGCAATTGTTTATAGTGGATATCCTCCGTGTTCCCCGTCTCCCACACTGTCCCTCAACTGTTGCAGTCTCAGTGTCTTTACTCCGCTCTTCGCCTCCTGCCAGTCAACTAATCTTCTATCTTTGCTAGTATATTTCCTGTCATACCATGGGCTCTTATCAAATCTTCTCCAGTATCCTTCATTATGTTGGAGATTCTCCCATAAGTTACGTACCAGATGCTCAGTTTTGATTCATGGTTCTTTGTGGTTTATAGAGAGGCAGCTTCGAGTCATTCAGCCAGAGCCAGGTTTGATGCAGATCACAGAGTGTAAGAGCTCATTTAATTTGCTTTATCACTATTTACCAAAATGTTAAGTGATCTCCTGGTTAGCTACTACTGTGGTGTGTGTTGAATTGTATATTTGTGGTATGTTTTGGATATTCATAAAATAGTTTCTATTTTCAACAGGTACGTACTTGCATATAGAAACAAAAAGATATGTAGCCTTGATTTACTGGAAAGGCAAGTACCTTTTCTGATTTTCCTGAAGTTTAGCAATAAATATGCCTACTTGAAGGTAGAATTATACTTTGCAAGTTGCATTATTGGAGACCAGCTGGAAAAATAGCACTGAAAAATACATTATCTATGAGGGGTAACTTGTTTCATTTGTCAACATACAGAAAAAATAACCTTAAAGGAATAAACCTTGTTTAACCAGCTTGGTCTGACTTGAGTTTCTCTTGTAATTGTTTATAGTTGGTATCCTCTGTGCTCCCTACCTCCCACACTGTCCCCAGCTCCCCCCCCCCACCACTCCCCAACCCCTGTGACACCACGGCTTTGAGGCGCAGTACTCGTACCTACAAATCAACAAACCCATACAGAATATCAGTAAGATACAATGATGCAGATTATGCATATATACAGTCCAGACCCCTCCCCCAGCCCACCAATATTGTCTGTTGACCCACCACAACGTCCACTAGGTGACACCATGGCTTTGAGACGCAGTCCTCACCTGACACCCAACTCCCGCTAGGTAAATCCGCAGCTTTGAGGCGCAGTCCTCGGCCGACACCTGACTCCCGCTAGGTAAATCCGCGGCTTTGAGGTTCAGTCCTCGCTTGACAGCCGACTCCCGCTAGGTGACACCGCGGCTTTGAGGCCCAGTCCTCGCCTGACACCCGACTCCCGCTAGGTGACACTGCGGCTTTGAGGCGCAGTCCTCGCATATACTGACACATGTAGACTATTAGTAAAAGCACAACCAGACAGATATATATGTATGTAGTCCAGACCTCTCAGTCCATTTTAAATCTTCAGTCGCCACACCACTCCCAGTAGAGCGCGATGGCTCGGACGCCTCTCTGGCGGCTGAAAAGCAAGTGACCCCGCAGCTTGAGGCCCGAGTCCACTGAGTGCCGCTAAAATATCTGCAGTCAGCCACAACAGAGCTTGTCTACTGCCAAGCGAAACCCTGGGAGGGCAGCTCCAACTCCGTTCTGGACACCGCGCCACACCACCCCCGGTGAAGCCTAACGGCTTCGTCCTGTCACTCTGGATGGCTGCAAACAGGTGACACTGTGGCTTCAGGCCTAGTTGTCACTACGACCAAGGACTAGGCCTTCTCCATCTACCCCTGCTCGCATCTAATAAATCAGTGAATGCAACTTGCGGCGTACCAGATTAATAATGTCCCAAAGGGGAAGACTTGTGATCACAAGAAAAGAAACCATGATGGCCACTCGCTATTTGACTATAAGCCTCCATCGACTCGGGCAGAAGCACGTTGCACAGCTCCTTCATTATCTCCGGCAGCGAGCAACTGGCTGATGGTGTAGACCCACAGTACTTTGTGTTCTTAATGTGCAGCAGGGTCTTGAGATCATTAGACATACATTTAAGTAGAACAGTAGCACTGTTTGTTGACCCTGTAGAAGCCACTGTGACTAGTCGTGCTGCCATCTTGCTGGAATTTCAGGAACAAAGGGAAATAGAAGCTCTGTGGGTTTATGGACAGTGTGGGAGACCGAGGCCTATAGGTGTAGAGTCTTTGTATTTACTGAGTGTAATGGCTGACATTGCTCGAACACAAATCCTCCTCCATTGGCAGGGAAACCACATACTGGGACCCATAACATGAGCATTAGGAGACCTTGACCTGTTGACTAGATAGTCAGCAAGACTCTGCCAAGGGAGAGACCTGGAGAGCCTGAGCTGGACACAGCTGCTGGGAGAGATGAGGGCCACTGGGTATCTGGGGTGTGTACTTGAAGAAAGTAGTGGCCATGTTTTGGGTAGAGTGGAGTGGCCTCAGTCAGGGGGAAGCATGAGTGCCCAGCAACTGGAGGGTGAATGGATGCCAAATAGAGAGAGAGCACGGGCATCAAGGAACAAAAACGGGACAAGCTCCAAACATTGCTGCATCTGTTGGGTGCTGTGGTATCTTGTCCCTCACACCTAGCATTTCATTTATCTCACATAACACGCTTAAAAGTTGCTGGTGAACACAGCAGGCCAGGCAGCATCTATTGGAAGAGGTACAGTCGATGTTTTGGGCTGAGACCCTTCGTCAGGACTAACTGAAAGAAGAGCTAGTAAGTAGTAATGCTGCCTGGCCTGCTGCGTTCACCAGCAACTTTTATGTGTGTTGCTTGAAATTCCAGCATCTGCAGATTTCCTCATGTTGCGTTTTTTAACTTCATTTATCTGCCCGCGTGAATCACCATTTTAGTGAAATAACTGAACCTGTTTAAATAATTAAAATGCCTTCAGTATTGAAAGATTCCCATTTTAAACACTTTGGTGACCTGGTGTGACCTATCCAGTTTGGTGTAATGGAATATTGAATGCATCATAGTTTGCCTTAAGAGGGGAATGTTCTATGTGTGAGCATTTCTGTAACCATTTGTGTAAGTTCATACAAGTTGTTCATTGTCTGACTGTCACTTTGAAAAGGGATTACCATCGAATAATGTTACTTCCTGAGAGTCAGTTAAGTAATATCAATGTAAGTATATATATATATGGGAAGTGTAAATGGTGTTTAAAAACAGTTTACAGATGTAATTATTTCTGAAATCATTATGTCTGTTTTCTTTCTAGGAAACAGAAATGCAATTTACACCCTCCTTTTTTAAGGTATTTTGGTATTTTCTCTATCCAGTGCATTCTTCCCTCTTATTCACTTGGGCTTTATGAGCTAATTGACTACAAATTCAGTAACCTTTTTCTTTTTAAGTATTGCAGGTGATACCCCTCCTGAAAGCTGTATTTTTAGCCAAGTAATGAATATGACAGCGTTTCTAGGTATGCAGGGATCAGTGCTAGATATTTTCTACATTCATGAAAGTTGCTAAACTGAAGATAAACTTAATTTATTTGTTTCAATATTTTAAACAGCTTGCAATTGGTGTCACTTTAGGATGGTTTGGGAAAGTCACTGGAAATTAATTTAGGTAGACTTATTCCAACATGTTTTAATAAAGCTCAGTCTGATACATGCTCACCCTGCAAAAACTCATCTCAGGGAGGTAGCACCTCCCGCCCCCCCCCCCGCCCCCATCGACCTCCAAGGGTGTATGTGATACTTTGCTTAGTGATTTTGTCTAATCTGTAAACCAAGTTGGGTATATGCAGAAAATGTGACATTAAAATATGTACTTATATTATATTATCATGGAGTCAATTTTTATTCTATTACAACTTTAAGCAAGTCTACAGGGAGTTTGGCCTCATCACGTAGGATATCAATAGAGTAGCTGCTTAGCAGCTAGCCAGCTAGTTTAAATAACGTTAGCTAAGCTAATGAACAAATGACACCTGTTAAACTCACCTCAACATGTCTTTTGCATTTTAACCCACCATGGGCAATAGAAAAGTCACTTTGCGAACAGTGCAGCGAGCAATACTGTCATTATTTTTGAGGTGGACTGTAAAGCCTGCCCACAGAGAAAATTGATAGGTCTACTTAGTACGAAGAGAGACCAATCAGGATGCTCCCTCTCGCTCTCAAAAAATCGATCTGCGGGATATTGTATATAATTTGCGGGCGTCAGGGAGCTGTTATCAATATGCGGGAGAGGTGGGATGTCTGCATACTGAGCATATCCCTAGAATATGCATCATTTGCCAATGTTTTTCCAATTTATGTAACCTAGCTATATCGTTCAGCAGGCTTTTTGTGACATCCTATCAATTTATTTCTTGCCTATCTTTGTATCATCTACAAATTTGTTTCTGGTTGAGGCCTTGTGCATTCTACTGATTACACCTTGCTTTACATACTAGCAGATTCATACAACTCCATCTTTAGCAGTACCCTTTTATATGGAAGCTTACTGGATGTCCAAAAACACTGTTAGGCCTGCACAGGCGGGTACTTCCCAGTTTCCACCCAGCTAACAGGAGGCACCTGCCACTGGTTTCCAACATATCACCTGCAGCCTATTTAAACCCAGCTCTCATCCAGAATCTTTGTTCACCTTTTGAACCAGCCAATCTCACCAGTTGCTCCCAGCCTTCAATTACCTTGTTAAGTGTCTGTACTCTCTTGTTATGTGGCCTCTTGTGAGTCATTATTTTGAATATTATTATTAAAGTTATTGCTCACCACTAATTCATCTCCACTGCTCTGTGTTTGGGTCAAACCTCCTCAGTATTTCCTGACAGGATGAGTGAACTAGTGATTGGCCCAACTAAGTTTGCTTGCCTGAAGGAAGTTGTCCATCGACATGAGCACATGGTCCAGAAGCAGCAGGAAACCATTGACCATCTGCCTGACCTTCTCCAAGTCTGGTACTTTCTGAAACCTATTTTCCTGATCCTGCTCTCTATTAGCAACATCTAAATTTTTAACCAATTTGTATAAGTTTTAGAGAAACAAAACATCTTTTCTAACTCTCATCTCAATACAGCAACCTTTGATAGTCAACCTCCTCCCTCTCAACCAATAGATTCCAGTGCCAGATGCTTTGAAAGATCCCCAACCCAATGCTGCAACTTCCTATCCCAGTGTATCTTACATGTTAAGCTTCAGCCATCTCTGTATACTACAGACCGAGCCAAGATTTCCTCCGTCATATCTCTCTTGACTGAGCGAGCTCTACTCCTAACTGGTAAAATAAAATCATTATCTACAAAAAAATGAGGAATTCATCGCTGAGATGCGCCGGGTTTTCAACCATCTGGGAAGTGGAAGGGGGACAGCAGATATGATTTTTTGCCTGCGTCAAGACTCATACTCGATGCTGGATTACACCCTGGAGTACAGGACCCTTGTGGCAGATTGCAAAACCGCTGCTGGCCCATTACAGTCATGGCCTCTCGGGGTGCTTGAAAGATGAGCTGTCAACCCAGGGGATGCCCACCGAACTCAAGGCCTCATGACTCTGGCTCTCCAAATTGACAAGTCCCTAATGGAACAACCCTTCAGATCATCAGGCAGAACCCCAGTTCCATTGCCAAAACCATTTCAGGCTGCAGGACCCTCATCATCCATGCAGTTAGGGAGAGCTCCCTTAACCCCCCCCCCCCCCCCCCCCAGAGCATATGTCGGTGGAGAAACAACTTGTGTGCTTATTACAGAGCCACCAATCACCACATATCCAATGCCCACTGCGTCCAGGAAAATGGCACCACGTGGTAGAGGTGAGTGGCCTTCTATCTGGCAAGCTCCCCTAGACCGTCATTCAAGTTCCACAGCCCAATTCTCTCTCTTTGTTCTTCTCCACATCCCGAAAGCTGTACACACACTGGAGGCTCTGGTAGATTCTGGCGCAGCAGGCAACTTTCTGGAGCAGGTGCGCGCGTGCGTATGTTTATCTTGGACTCTCTATCAACTCTATCTCTCACCCCTTCTGCATTATGGCTGTTGACAGATTTCCCTTGGGATCTGGGATGGCCAGAGTGTGCATATGAGCTTCAGCGAGCACTACGAGTCCATCCAGTTCCTCCTGATCGACTCACCCAACACTCCTCTCATCTTGGGTTACCCTGACTGTCCATTCTTGACCCTCACTGCGCCTGGTCATTCGCATTGTATATTTAATATTTCAGTAATATTTGAGTAATCTTGTAAATAGATTTGATAAAGCAGTCTTGTTCATTTAAGTAATTCATTGTGGGTTATATGTATAAATACATGAACTGCATATGTCATCACACTATCATGTGACATGCGCGCTTTGCTTAAAGTAAACACAAAGTTAGACTCACATTTCGGACTCCCGTCTCTTCCTTTGAATTAGTTTCATGTTCTTAAGTTACAAAACACAACAATCTGATTCAGTGTTGCACTAGGGACCCACATGCCAGACAACCTGCCTGCAACCTCAGTGAATTTCATCATAAATCTGTGGAGACAGTGGAACACTTGACCTTACCAATCCCCACTGGGGTACCACACCTTAGCCATCGCCTTCAGTAAAATGGAAGTCAGCCACCCTGTTGCCTCACAGACCTCACAACTGCACGATCAGCCTCCTCTTAGGCACCACCCCTCCCTGAGGTTCTCTGTTCTCCCTCTCCCCTCCTGAGAGCCAATCCATGAATGATTATGTCACTAAAATGCTACAGAATGGCTTCCATTAAACCATTGTCTTCCCCACCATCACCGCCCTTATCAACTCAGGAGACCTTCCATCCTCAGCCGCTAAACTCATTATTCCCACACCCCATACCGCTCGGTTTCACCTCCTCCCACAAGCCTGATTGTTCTGGTAGACCCATAGTTTCTGCCTGCTCCTGTCCCACTGAACTTGTATCTGCCTACCTGGACTCCATTTTGTCACCCATAGTTCAGTCCCTCCCCACCTACATCTGGGATACATCCCATGCCTTCCACCTCTTCAATAACTTCCAATTCCCCGGTCCCAACCGCTACATTTTTGCTATGGATGTCCAATCCTTATACACCTCCATTCCCCATCAAGAAGGCCTCAAAGCCCTCCGCTACTTCCTGGGTAATAGACCTCACCAGTTCCCCACCACCACTACCCTCCTCCGGTTGGCGGAACTAGTTCTCACACTTAATAACTTCCCTTTTGGCTCTTCCCACTTTCTTCAGACTAAAGGTGTAGCTATGGGAACTCGCATGGGACCCAGCTACGCCTGCCCCTTTGTTGGTTATGTGGAACAGTCTGTACTCCAGACCTATTCCGGTACTGCTCCCCAACTCTTCCTTCGGTACATTGACGACTACATTGGTGCTTCTTCCTGCACCCATGCTGAGCTCGTCAATTTCATCGACTTTACCTCAAACTTCCACCCAGCCCTCAAATTCACTTACTCTATCTCGGACACTTCTCTCCCCTTTCTCGATGTCTCGATCTCCATCTCTGGAGACAGACTGTCCACTGACATCTTCTACAAACCCACTGACTCTCATAACTACCTTGACTATACCTCTTCCCACCCCGCCACATGCAAAAATGCCATTCCCTATTCCCAGTTCCTCCGCCTCTGCTGCATCTGCTCCAAGGATGAGGCTTTCCATTCCAGGACATCTCAAATGCCGTCTTTTTTTTAAGGATCGTGGTTTCCCTTCTACCGTCATCAATGATGCCCTCACCCGCATCTCCTCCATTTCCCGCACTTCGGCCCTCACCCCATCCTCCCGCAACCACAACAGTGAGAGAGTTCCCCCTGTCCTTACCTACCACCCCACTAGCCTCCGGATCCAGCACATTATCCTCCGCAACTTCTGCCACCTTCAACAGGACCCCACCACTAAGCACATCTTTCCCTCTCCACCCCTCTCCGCTTTCCACAGGGATCGGTTCCTCCGCAACTCCCTTATCCACATGTCCATCCCCAC
The DNA here is from genome assembly GCF_030028105.1 of Mobula birostris. Taxonomy (NCBI): domain Eukaryota; kingdom Metazoa; phylum Chordata; class Chondrichthyes; order Myliobatiformes; family Myliobatidae; genus Mobula; species Mobula birostris. The sequence goes on along the minus strand of NC_092372.1, from coordinate 93,507,455 downwards.
AGATCTCCCACCTGGCACTTATCCCTGTAAGCGTAAGTGCTGCACCTGTCCCTACACCTCATCTCTTGCAACCATTCAGGGCCCCAAACAGTCCTTCCAGGTGAGACAACACTTCACTTGTGAGTCTGTTGGGGTCATCTATTGCATCCGGTGCTCCTGGTGCAGCCTCCTCTACATCGGTGAAACCCGACGCAGATTGGGGGACCGCTTCGTCGAGCACCTCCACTCTGTCCGCCACAACAGACAGGATCCCCCGGTAGCCACTCACTTCAACTCTGCTTCCCATTCCCATTTGGATATGTCCGTACATGGCCTCCTCTACTGCCATGATGAGGCTAAAGTCAGGTTGGAGGAGCAACACCTCATATACCGTCTAGGTAGTCTCCAGCCCCTTGGTATGAACATAGAATTCTCCAACTTCCAGTAATTCCCTCCCCCTCCCTTCCTCAATCCCTATTTCACTCTACCCCCTCCCCCAGCTCCCTCATGGTTCTGCCTTCTTCTTCTACTACCCATTGTTTTCAGGGCTATGACGTCAATGCTTCCCCTCGCCGACCCCTTTGTCTTTCAAATTACTGGTCTTTCAACTGAAGCTACAAGCATTCTTCAAATCCTTCCCCATCTTTCATTCTTCAGTCCTGATGAAGGGTTCCGGCCCGAAACGTCGACTCATCGTTTTTGACTGATGCTGTCCGACCTGCTGAGTTCATCCAGCGTACTGAAAGTGTTGCTTTGATCTTTTACAGCATCTGCAGATTATTTTGTGTTTACTTATGGCTTCAGTTGATCATCCCAGTCTCCAGCTGGTGCATGGTTCTTCATTGTCAAAAAGAAAGATAGGTGTTTTCATCCCTGCATGACTACCCTAGTCTCAACAAGATGACCATTGAGAACTGCTGCCGTCTTCTGTTGATGGGTAATGCATTGGAAACACTCCACGGGGCCCCAGTTCTTCACCAAACTGGATCTACGGATACAATCTGATCCGCAGCCGTCGGGGATGAGTGGAAAGTGTCATTCATAACACTGACTGACCACCACGACTTCTTGGTGATGCTTTTTGGACTTTCCAAACATTCCAGCAGTTTTCCAGGCCTTCATTAATGAGATCCTCTGAGTCATGCTACACAGGTATATGTTTGTCTACCTTGATGACGTCCTCAACTTCTCCAAGGATCTCCAAGACCACGTTTGTCACGTCCATTCAGTCTTTCAGTGTTTCCTCAGAAATCAGTTATACTGCAGAAATGCCACTTGCGCATTGGGTTATGTCCTTTCGCCCATGGCATAATCATGGGCCCAGAGAAAGTGTGTGTTGTCATTGAACGGCCCCGACCGCACACCCTCAAACAGCTGGAGCACTTGTTGGGCACCGCTGTTTCTTCAGATACTATAGCCAAATTGATGCTCCTCATACCTCCCTCACCAAGTCACCTAATTCATGGATAACCTGGTCTGCTGCCACAAACCATGCTTTTGAGCAGCCCAAGAGATGCTTCACCACCAGTCCCATTCTCCAGCATCCGATCCCTTCCAGACCTTTTGTGGTAGAGATTGACTTATCTGACCTGGGGGCCACAACCATCCTCTCCCAGCGAGGACGAGATGTGAAGACACAATCCTGTGCCGCCTTCTCATGTAAGCTTAACTCTACACTATAGCATTATGGAGTAGGAGACAGAGCTACTTGCCATCAAACGGGCCTTTGAGCTGAATATCCAGGAGATGTCCACTGACCTTGAAAGCCTCATCACTCTGACTCTCCAAATTAACAAACACCTTATGGAACGACCCTCCAGTCACTTAGTTCCATTCCCAGAACCATTTCAGGTTGTAGAGCCCTCACTGGTGGCACCCAGCCAGGCTACTCCAGGCTGTGGACTGTGTCGTGTTGTCCACCTGAGATCTGCATTTGTGCACCAACTCCTGTAAGTTCTTGCCCCAGTTCATTTGCCCTTCAAGATTACCCATGATAGCAATCCGGTCACTTATTTTCTCCAGCTGCCCCTACCTTACACGTGTCCTGCCTCAAGCCAATTCACCTGAACCTGGGATGGTCTAGAGTACATAGTTTGCCAGTTCATTGATTAAGGTTATCATGGATGGAGTCTGCAGTACCTGGTTGTCTGGGAAGGGTATGGCCTGGAGGGGAGGTCTTGGATTCTCTCCAGTTTCATTTTGGATCCATTGCTCATTGAGGAATTCCACTGGGCCCTTCTGGATCATCCTGGGTTATCGGGTGCTGGCCGTAGAAGGGACGTGTTCTTGTCAAATCTGCACAGGCAAACGCTCCCAGTCTCCACCCATCTAACAGGAGTCACCTGCCACACGTTTCTGACATGGCACTTGTAGACTATTTAAACCCAGCACTCATCCACAATCCTTGTTCACTCATTGAACCAGCCAGCCTTCAGTTACCTTCTACATTTCCTCACTAGTGCTGTATCTATTTGTTTCTCTTTATTCACCCTGTTCAATTAAACCTCAAACAACTCTAATAAAATTTATCAAACATGATTTTTCCTTTCATGAGGCAATGTTGACTCCACTTAGTATTAAGGTTCTGATAATGAATTCCTGCATTTTTCTGATGACAGAATGCTAGGTTAACTACTCTGGTTTCCTACTTTTTGCCTCCCTCCATAATACTGTTATATTTGGGTATTTCAAATTGCTGGGACCCATCCAGAATTTTGGGCCTTAGGGAAAATTGAAGTCAGTATACGTCTCTTACATTTATCATTTCTATTAAAACCTCAGTAGGTAGAGAATTAGGTCCATTAGATTTATTACCATTTAGCTGCATTAGTGTGCTTTGTACTTTTTTAGCTAGTGATAATGAGTGTTTTAAATGGCTGTGGCAGACTCAGACTGAAGTTATAAGCAGTAAGGCAATGAGAATTCTGTTTGAGTTTCCGAACTAAGCCATTGAAAAAAAAATCAAAAGTTAACAATTTATGTTTACCTCTAATATGTCTGCATAATCTTCTTACAGTCATCCAGTGGATGCTGGAATTGTGAAATAAAGACAAAATGTTGAAAATATGTTTCAAGCCACCATATTTATGAAAAATAAAGTAGAATTAATATTTCATGAGGATAACCCTCTGAGCTGGCACAATAATTCTTTCAACCTACACAGATCTACCCTGGCTTACTGAATGTTTCCTTTTTTTTTGGTTCTGATTATAAGATAGTTTTCTGAATGTAGTTCAGTTGGTGTATATATAGGTTGACAGCAGTGTCAGAGACTATCTATATGGATTGTATTGCAGCTAGAATTCACAATCTAAAATCAAACAGTTTGACTACAATGGAGCACAGTCAGAAGCGGGTTTGTTAACACTGACATGTTGTGAAATTTGTAGTTTTGCAGCAGTAGTACAGAGCAATACATTAAAAACTACTGTTACCATAAGAATATATAAAACTAGTTCAATGGAGCAAAAAGTGAGCAAAATAGTGGGGTAGTGTTCAGGAGAAATCTTCCTGCTAGTGGGCCAAGAGGATAATCTTTCTGCCAGTTTTGTGTGGGTCTTCTTGTGCTTCTGGGGAAATAAAGAAAGATACATATCACAAGTTGCATTTAGTGCACCTGTGCATAAGCATATTGTAAAGTTCTTCATGGTCATTCTTTGAAGTGCCTTAATGTGATTTAAGTTATGAGCAGCAAGCAGTGAGAATTACCATTTTGATCACAGCAAGGTTTCACAAACAGCAATGGATTTGTTGTTAGAAATAGATTTAAGAATTAATATTTGGACTTCACCAATAAAAAGAGCATGGGATATACTGTGGCAATAAAGCAATTTCAGAAGAGAAGAATCATTGGCTGCCTTTAATTTTTCCTCCTGGTGCTGCCAGACCTTGATAGTTCTGTCCATGAAAATTAATTTGACTATAGATTTATTACTTTGGAAGGCAGACAAATAAGAAAATAAAGCAGAAAACTTCGAAAAGTTTAGCAATCCATTCACCTCCTATGGGGAGAAGAGAGTTAAGATTTTAGCTTTAGACCTGTTGTTAACTCTGTGATATTAATTGCTCTGTTCTCTCCACAGATACAGGACTGATTTGCCAAATGTTTCTTGCATCTTATGTTTTTATTTGCAATTTGCAACATATGCATTTTCAAATCAATTTGCTTGTTATTGTAGACTAAGAAGATTTTGACCTTCAAAGCTATTATTATGGGTCTCGTAATTTTCATGCAGATTTAGGAGACACGGAGCTAGCCACTTTATTCCCCAAGTGCGTTGGGATCCTCATTACCTTGCTGCTTAGAACTTCCATCTTTGTCCACTTTAGCTAATAATCAGTAGCTGTGTAAAGTTTCCTTAGAAATGCTTACAATACTAATTTAAAGCAGCAGTTAATACATGGGGACCCTTTCTCTTCAAAATGCTTTAGAAATTCAGGATAACTTGCTACCACACAGTTAATAGATAGTGAACATAGTGATTATGAGTTCGTATTGGTCAATGTGGCAGAGACTGATCCATCATATCTGTTTATCTACCCACCCCCCACTCTGCTATCACCTCCCTGACCTCTCCCTAATAGTGACTGCTGTTGCTGTCCTCCGTTATTCACAGCTTAAAGCAAAAGTGATGAAACCATGGCTCAATATCTTTGGGCTGATATCACTTTCTCTATCATCTTTTGGAATGACAATAATAGCGAATTTTCAGGTAAACTTCCGTATTCATCAACTTGCTCTGTACATCAGCTCTGTTATAGTGAAGCAGACATCCTGGCTCAGGGAATACAAAGTTCAATGTAATCTCAGCAATTACTAAAGGGTGGGTAAAACTTAGAAGTTTATTGTAACTTTGAGGAAATGCAGTGTAAACACCAATGTGGTCTTCTTGAGATGACCAGTGGAGAGATGCACTGGTAGACATGCCAGCTAGATTTGAGAACAATTTACAAGACTGAGGGACAGATTCATACGCCTCACAAAAAAAGGATATATACTGTATATTTTAGGATAGGGGCTTAGTGTCACATATGGAATTTTTCTCAGATGTTTTTGGTGTTGTCATAACTTTGGCAGGAGATTTGCGAAAATTGGGAAGAAACGGTAACTGATGCAGTCCTCCAGCTGATGTTTTGCTAGAGATCGGGATATCCTGTGAAAATTTCACCCTATTGCCCTTAGATTTTCATTGCATTTACCTGGAATGGATGATCTTCAAAGACATTTCTCTCTCATTTCTATTTCATTGACTCACATGGTGGATATAGGCAAGGAAAACTATTCTTCCCATTGTAGCTAATCCATCTGATTTCCCGCGGCAACATCAAAATACAGCATACAGATTCCTCAGATTCATCCTTCATTATCGTATTAATGGATCCTCGAAGTGTCACCCTCTGCCTGAGGTTGATGTGTTTGACAGACATTTTGTGTCTCATTGATCAAATTTGCATGCTAGTGATAAAATTATTGGCTATGCTCTTTAATCTTAAAATCTTAAATATCAGTAACTGGGCATATAAAGTAATCATGAATAAAAGAAAATTTGATTGACTAGGTTATCTCAAAACTGGTCAGCCACCCAAATTTGCCACCACAATTAGATTAGATTAGATTAGATTATGAGGACATGCAGTCCTCTTTTATTGTCATTTAGTAATGCATGCGTTAAGAAACGATACAATTTGTTCCTCCAGAATGATATCACAGAAACATAAGACAAACCAAGACTAAAAAAACTGACAAAACCACATAATTTTAACATATAGTTACAACAGTGCAAAGCAATACCATAATTTGATAAAGAGCAAACCATGGGCACAGTAAAAGAAAGTCTCAAAGTCTCTCGAAAGTCCCATCAACTCACACAGATGGTAAAAGGAAGAAAAACTCTTCCTGTCATGAGCTTCCAGTGCCGCAAACTTGCTGATGCAGCACCCTGGAAGTACCCGACCACAGTCCGACTCCGAGTCCGTCCGAAAACTTCGAGCCTCCGACCAGTTCTCCAACACCGAGCACCGAGCACCGAGCACCATCTCTGCCAAGTGCTTCGACCCCGGGCCCGGCAATAGGCAAAGCCGAGGATTTGGGGCCTTCCCCTCCGGAGATTCTGGATCGCACAGTAGCAGCGGCAGCGAAGCGGGCATTTCAGAAGTTTCTCCAGATGTTCCTCTGTGCTTCTCACGGCTGTCTCCATCAAATCAGGATTGTGCATGGCATCCTAGTTCACAAATACGATATCATTCGGAGGCGGCCGCGCGCACTGCATCGTGCCGCGTCTTCTCCTCCCCCCTCAATGCCTGACATATCACAGAGGGCAGATCAAACTTAAAAACCTCAAGTTTTTAAGGGACTTGAAAGGGGTCCATTTGGTGTAGGAGGCAAAATATTTCGAGTTGTTGGATTTTGAGACCCTACCCTTGAAAACACTAAGCGGTCTTTTGGCACTGATATCAAAAGCCTTTGAGGGTTTAAACTTCTCTTAGTGAAACATATAAAAACTGTTCAATGGATGTAAGTAATTTTAAGAAACTTAAATATAAAAAATATAAATTAAAATAGCTAAATATGTTAGAAATTAATTAAAATATCAAAAACAAAAGGTAATAAAACATTTATTTAGCTCAGTGACCCATTCAGTTGAATAGGGTTGCACTACATACATTAGCCATCCCTGGATTAAAGTGATGGACCAGAAGCAAAACATATCTGATACCTCTCCTTAACATGTATACACACTGCCACTGGCCTCAGTAAGAGAAAAGAATAGGAAGACAAGGTACTTGCACCTTCCCACCAGCTCATTGCCAACTTCAATTTTCAACACACAGGTGCAAAAGTTGGGATAAACTGATAATTGAGAGACAGCCAACTAGCTGTTGCATAGAGAAACATAAGGTAAAAGAAAGAACAGTCTGCCCCAATATTTTTTAAAAATTGATTCTAAATGATATACGTAGCTGTAACTTTTGCCCTGAAACTTTCTTATCTTTCTTGGTTTCATGGCTAAGAAGAAGAAGAATTTCAGAGTTGTATACTTTGAAATTGAATGAACTTTTGTACTTATGAAATTGAACAGTTTTCTATTTTATCGACTAACATAATTGATGCAAATGAGGAAAATCATTCTTTCTAATTTGGCTAATCCAGAACAACAGCTTTTGTTTAAAGATGATTTATTATCATACATTGAATATGATGGTTTAGTTTAGATTATGAGGACACTCAGTCCTCATTTATTGTCATTTAGAAATCAATGCCTTAAAAAATGATACAATGTTCCTCCAGAATGATATCACAAGAAACACAGGACAAACCAAGACTAAAACTGACAAAACCACATGATTATGACATATAGTTACAACAGTGCAAAGCAATACCATAATTTGATAAAGAGCAGACCATGGGCACGGTAAAAAAAAAAGTCTCAGAGTCCCGATAGCCCCATCATCTCATGCAGATGGTAGAAGAGTGAAACTCTCCCTGCCATAAACCTCCAGCGCCACAAACTTGCCAATGCAGCACCATTGGAAGCACCCGACTGCAGCGGAGTCTGAGTCCATCCGAAAACTTCGAGCCTCCGACCAGCCCTCTGACACCGAGCACCGAGCACCATCCTCTGCCGAGTGCTTCGACCCTGCCCCGGCCGCCGAGCAACAAGCAAAGCTGAGGACTCGGGGCCTTCCCCTCCGGAGATTCTGGATCACACAGTAGCAGCAGCAGTGAAGCAGGCATTTCAGAAGTTTCACCAGGTGTTCCTCCGTGCTCTCACGTCTGTCTCCATCAAATCAGGATTGTGCACGGCACTCTACTTGACAGATAACAGACATCACCACCGGAGTGGCTGCTGTGAGCTGTGTCGCGCCGCCATCTCCTCCTCCCGTTTATGATGTATGTGTTGAGTTTAGGAGGTCAGGGATGAGCAAATCCCTTGATGACTATAAAAAGATTAAGAATATTCTTCAGAGGGAAATCAGGAAGGCAATGAGACATTATGACCTGGATCTGGCAGGGAAGTTTAAGAAAAATTCCAAGGGATTCTATAGTTATATTATGAGTTAAAGGGTGGCTAGGGAGGGACTAGGACCACCTATGTCTTGAGCTGCAGGAGATGGGTGGCAATTGTAATGAGTATTTCTCCTTGGGGTTTACTGAAGAGAAAATAATGGCTGTTCAAGAGATGAGGGAAACAAGTGGAGATAATTTGCAGGATATTCGTTATACCAGGGAGGAGGTATTTGCAGCCTTACAGCATGCTAAGGTGGATAAATTCCTTGGCCTGATCAAGTGCACCTTGGACTTTGTGAGAAGCTAGATAAGAAATTGTGGAGGCACTTTGTCAGGCCCTGGGGATTTATCCACCTTAGCATGCTGTAAGGCTGCTAATACTTCCTCCTTTATTTCTGGAAGGGTGGCACAAGGGAATGTTATAGAACAGGGGGTCCTAGGAATACAAGTGCATAGTCTGTTGAAAGCAGCATCAGAGGGAGATCGGGTGATCTAAAAGGTTTTTAGTATGCTGGCCTTCATCAGTCATGGCACTGAATATAGGAGCTAGGACTCCATGTTGCATTTGTGTGATTCACTGGTGAGGCACACTTGGAGTATTGTGTGCAGTATTGGTCACTCTGTTACTGGAAAGGCGTGATTAAAATGGTAAGAGTACAGAAAATATTTACGAGGATGTTTCCAAGTGTAGAGTGTTGAGCTATAGGGAGAGATTGACCAAGCTAGATCTACTCTCTGAAACATAGGAGAATGAGGTGTGATCTTAAGGAGGTGTAATAAAATCATGAGTGGCTTAGATAAGGTGGATGGTAATATCTCTTCCCTAGGGTGGGGGAGTCTAAAACAGAGAAGCATTGACTTAGGGTGAGAGGGCTAAGATTTAAAAGGGACCTGAGGGGCAAAGTTTTCACACAAGGGGTGGTGTGTATGTGGAATAAGCTGCCAGAGGAAATGGTTGAGGTGGATATAATAGTAACATTTATGAAGCACATGGATAGGTACATGCAGGGGTAGGGCTTAGAAAGACATGGGCCAATGTAGGAAATCAGGACTAGCTTAGTGGGCACTGTTGTTGGCATGGATTCATTGGATCGAAGGGCCTGTACGCATGCTGTATAGCTTTATGACTCTCTGATTCTTAACATGGATATTGTTAAGATCCAGTGCACTGTAATAACTTCTAAAATGCTGAAATAAAAGTATTAAGTTTCAATAATAACCTGATTTTTCATGTTCCCAGCTGTCTAATGAGAGAATAATACATAACGTTGGTGCAGTCACCGCCATTGGCTTTGGAACAGCAGCCTGTTGGATTCAAGCAGTTCTGACTTTCCAAGGGAATATAAATAATCAAGGGCGAAAACTTGGAATCCTCCGTGTTATCCTCTCAGTGGTAATCACCTTGGGGTTCATCACGTGTATCTTTTCCCTGTACGTGCATTGAGCTAGCTTTGAAACAGTGAGCTAGAATCATCAAAATATTGAGTACCCAGAGATTTAGTGCAGCTTCTTTCTTTAGCTTATTACTTTTCTGGGTCAGTTTTTGAAATTGGATCATGGCCATCTACTTTCAGTCAGAAGAGAATGGTTCAATGTTTGACTCTTTGGAATTCTGTAATTAGTTTCAGCAGCCCTTCCTTTCCTACACTGGCTGATCAGCTAAATATTTCCAGCATTTATTTCAAATCTTAAAACTTTTTTTTTCTTTTACTTTCTTCCAAATTCAGGGATCCTTTGGGTTTCTATTAGGACATATTTCTAACATGTTCGCCTGTGAGTTTTTGTATATAACATTATTTTTAATTTGGTATTAGTTGGATGTGAATCCTGCATGATGTTCCTTCATTTAGTGATCACAATGAAGTTAACATATATCAATTATGTTTAATTTGAATTATATCAGCACAGATATATGAATGAAGAGCAGGAATAGCTGATTCAGTCCTTCAATTCTGTTCTGCCATTTAATAACAGACTTTTAGTTAAGTATATGGATGATAGAAAAATGGAAGGTTATGTGGGAAGGAAAGGTTAGATTGATTTTAGAGTAGGTTAAAGGGTCAGCACAACATTGTGGGCCGAAGGGCCTGTACTGTACTATACTGTTCTTTGGTCTATGTTAAATAAGATGATTGCTGATATGTGAAATAATTATGCAAAATGTAAAAAAATGCTTGAAAATGATTTGCTGAGTTCCTTAACCAAGTTTTGTACAGACTTTCTTCTGCTAGCTCAGCATAGCTATTTGCATGGAGCAAGAGTTCAATGGACTTTAATAACATGTTTGCTCTTGTATGAAGTGACATTTGCAGTGGACTTTTGGCATTATGATTTTGAGGTCCATGGCAGAGAGAAGCAAACAAATTCAACGGAAACTGTAGCCAGCGTCACCTCTGAGTGTTATTCAGAGCACGTATAGAGAAAAGAATTATTGACACTGTCATTCTAATGGCCCAGAATACTGGTAGAGATATGTCCAACTGTTGCTTTAAATATAAATTCACTGTTTTGAATCTGTTTATCTATCAGTACATGTTATAATTATGTGATTATTTAACTTATCTGTTTATCTGTTTATCTATCAGTACATGTTATAATTATGTGACTATTTTTTAACTTAAGGATCCAGTCATGAACTTCAGATAGTCCACTAATCCACAATTGAATCAGCTTCCACCACCTTTTCAGAACATTGCAGCTCACTTCATATATAAACTCTTCCATCTTGCCTCTAGTTCTTTTGCCAATTTTCTTAAATCTGTGTCTGCTAGTTCCTACCTTTGTGTTATTGTAATCATTTCATATTGTTCCATCAGTACCATTAATTATTTTGCACATCTCTTTCCTTGATTCGAAGAACAACCATTGCTTCTCTAGACTCGTATGTCACTGAAGTCCTGCAGTCCGGGTACTGCTTTAGTAAATCTCCAGAAGACAGCAATATTCTGTAGTATAGAACTGGTGGTGCAGTGCTCCAAATGGGGATTAAACAATGATTTATTCAAGTTCCATAAACATCCTTGTTTTTGCCTGTTACAAAACAACTTGCCAACATCCTATCTGATTTCTTTCTTCAGCCCTTTAGCTCTTCCAACTGTCACCTCCCAGCTTCTCACTTCTTTCCCTCTCCCCCACCAATCTTCCCTCTCTTGGTTTCACCTACCACCTGCCAGCTTGAGCTCCTTCCCTCCCACCACCTTCTTATTCTGGTTTCTTCCCCCTTCCTTGCCACGAAAGGTCTTGGCCTCAACCATCTACTGTTTATTCTTCTTCTCAGATGCTGCCTGCCCTGCTGAGCATTTTGTGTCTGTTGCTCTGGATTTCCAGCACCTGCAAAATCTCTTTATGATTTTTCAACATCCTTTATAAGTTTGTGGATGTGCCCTTTGGTCTCATTTCTGGTACCTTTATATTATAAAAATATGTCATTGCATTTTTCTGCCTCTCCTTTCCCTTCCTGTCAGAAAGCATTGTTTCACACATCCCTATCTTAAGTTGTGTCTGTCCACTTTGTCAGAAGATCTAAGTCCCTAGTTACAGGTCGAGACCCTTCATTTGGGGTCTGGACCCAACACATTGACTGTCAATTTCAGTCCACAGATGCCACCTGACACCCCCAGCATCTCTCATTATCTTAACACTGAAGGATAAAGCAATGGGCGAGGGAAAACGTAGTGTCACCTGTCTTATTGAATGTCTGGGACATACAGTTCAAACAGCCATTAGGGCTTATATTCACGCAGGCAAAAGTGTTGCTGGTGCCTGAGGGTTCCCTTGTAAACAAAAATGTATTTGTTATTGACTGCAGCATAGACATGAACCGGCAGGCAACTCTCCCACGGCAGAGCAGACTTTAAAGGATTCATGGAGGCAGACTTTGGAAAGAATTGTTCAAAGGCTCTAAGTTAAGTCCAGCATCCAGCCTTCCCCAGTTAACTACATGCGGCCCACCCCCACCATGTCTAGCCACTTTGTTTTCTGGGAGCCATCAAGTTGTCCCTTGAATCTGCTGCTGGTACATTTTGATCTGAAAGGAAGGGCTCCAGGAGCCTTCCAGCTGTACTGCCCACCATATAATAAGCAAACTGTGCCTCTACTACGCTTTCCCTTTTTAATTCCATTCTTTTATTTGGTACTTGATTCACTGATGTCCGAAGTTTTATCCATTTCAGCCTTGAACACACTCAGTGGCTGAATGTCAGTAGTTTGCCAAAGTATTAACTTCCAGAGATTTACAACCTCACTGCAAAAGAAATGTCTTACCTAAACAGCTTTTCATTTATCCCCAGAGTATACCCTCTAGTTCTGGTCTTTCCAGATAAACGGAAAACTAGAGCATCTGCTGTCAAACCTCTTGCAGTGTTGAGAATCTCAAAGAGATCTCATGGAGTCATAGCATCACAAGGTACAGAAAAAAGGTGACTCAAAGACTGTATGAATAACCACCCATTTACATTAGTTCTTCACGAATTCTGTTTTGTGTTCCTTAATATTCCCATCAATTCCCTTTAAATTCTACCACTCATCTACAAACTAGGGGCAAATCATAGCAGCCAATTAATGTACCAATCTGCGTGCCTGGATTACTTGACTAAACCTTGATATAATGTGGAGAATATGCAGATTCCACCCCAGATGGCACCTGAGGTCAGGATTAAACCTGGGTCACTGGAGCAGTGAGGTCTACTATTTGTTCCACCATGGGGCATACAGGGCAGTCTTTATCGATCTCTCCTTATAAATCACACTATTTTCTGCATCAGTTCAATGAATCTTAGCCTTTGTTCCCCTCCCTTCCCCTCCCTCCCCCCCTAGCCTTCACTGTAAGTAATGAAGAGTGGGAGAGCATTTTGGAGATAGTGATCACAACTCTATCTCTTTTATCATAGCATTGGAGAGGGATAGGAACAGACAAGTTAGGAAAGCGTTTCATTGGAGTAAGGGGAAATATGAGGATATCAGGCAGGAAGATAGAAGCATAAATTGGAAACAGATGTTCTCAGGGAAATGTACGGAAGAAATGTGGCAAAGGTTCAGGGGATATTTGTGTGGAAATCTGCATAGGTATGTTCCAATGAGACAGGGAAAGGATGGTAGGGTACAGAAATGGTGGTGTACAAAGGCTATTGTAAATCTAGTCAAGAAGAAAAGAAGAGCTTACAAAGGTTCAAAACGCTAGGTAATGATAGAGATCTAGAAGATTATAAGGCTAGCAGGAAGGAGCTTAAGAAAGAAATTAGGAGAGTCAGAAGGGGCTATGAGAAGGCCTTGGTGGACAGGATTAAGGAAAACCCCAAGGCATTCTCAACTATGTGAAGAGCAATAGGATAAGACGTGAGAGAATAGGACTAATCAAGTGTGACAGTGGAAAAGAGTGTATGGAGCTGGAGGAGGTAGCAGAGGTACTTAATGAGTACTTTGCTTCAGTATTCACTGCGGAAAAGGATCTTGGCAGTTGTAGGGATGACTTACAGCGGACTGAAATGCTTGAGCATGTTGATATTAAGAAAGAAGAAATTCTGGAGCTTTTGGAAAGCATCAAGTTGGGTAAGTCACTGGGACTGGACCAGATGTACCCCAGACTACTGTGGGAGGCTAGGGAGGAGATTGCTGAGCCTCTGGCGATGATCTTTGCATCATCAATGGGTATGGGAGAGGTTCCAGAGGATAGGAGGATTGCGAATGTTGTTCCATTATTCAAGAAAGGGACTAGAGATAGTCCAGGAAATTACAGACCAGTGAGTCTTACTTCAGTGGTTGGTAAATTGATGGAGAAGATCCTAAGAGGCATAATATGATTAGGAATAGTCAGCATGGCTTTGTCAAAGGTAGGTCATGCCTTACAAGCCTGATTGAATTTTTTTGAGGATGTGACTAAACACACAGATGATGGTAGAACAGTAGATGTAGTGTATATGGATTTCAGCAAGGCATTTGACAAGGTACCCCATGCAATGCTTATTGAAAAAGTAAGGAGGCATGGGATCCAAGGGGAAGTTGCTTTGTGGATCCAGAAATGGCTTGCCCACAGAAGGCAAAGAGTGGTTGTAGATGGGTCATATTCTGCATGGAAGTTGGTCACCAGTGGTGTGCCTCAGGGATCTGTTCTGGGACCCCTACTCCTCATGATTTTTATAAATGACCTGGATGAGGAAGTGGAGGGATGGGTTTGTAAACTTGCTGATGACAGAAAGGTTGGAGGTGTTGTGGATAGTATGGAGGGCTGTCAGGGGTTACAGCTGGACAATGATAGGATGCAAAAATGGGCTGAGAAGTGGCAGATGGAGTTCAACCAGGATAAGTGTAAGGTGGTTCATTTTAGTAGGTCAAATATGATGGTGGAATATAGTATTAATGGTAAGATTCTTGGCAGTGTGGAGGATGAGAGGGATCTTGGGGTCCGAGTCCATAGGACACTCAAGGCTGCTGCAGATGTTGACTCTGTGGTTAAGAAAGCAGATGGTGCATTGGCCTTCATCAATAGTGGGATTAAGTTTAGGAGCTAAGAGGTAATGTAGCTATATAGGACCCTGGTCAGACCCACTTGGAGTACTGTGCTCAGTTCTGGTCGCCTCACTATAGGAAGGATGTGGAAACCATAGAAAGGGTGCAGAGGAGATTTACAAGGATGTTGCCTGGATTGGGGAGCATGCCTTATGAGAATAGGTTGAGTGACCTCGGCCTTTTCTCCTTGGAGCGACGGAGGATGAGAGGTGACCTGATAGAGGTGTATAAGATGATGAGAGGCATTGATTGTGTGGATAGTCAGAGGCTTTTTCCCAGGGCTGAAATGGCTGCCACAAGTGGGCACAGTTTTAAGGTACTTGGAAGTAAGTACAGAGGAGATGTCAGGGGTAAATTTTTTACGCAGAGAGTGGTGAGTGCATGGAATGGGCTGCCAGTGACAGTGGTGGAGGCGGATATGATAGGGTCTTTTAAGAGACTCCTGGACAGGTGCATGGAGCTCAGAAAAGTAGAGTGCTATGGGTAACCCTAGTTTTTTTCTCAGGTAAAGACATGTTCGGCACAGCTTTGTGGGCCAAAGGGCCTGTACTGTGCGTAGGTTTTCTATATTTCTAACATGAGATTGAGTGAGGGTTAATGTGCAGTCCAGTTATTCCCTCTTCAGGGCAAATGTATCGATTCTGAGACAAAGCGATTTTAGGCCTACATCGGGAACTGAGAATACTTACGTTTATATAAAGCGAAACTTGTTTGTGTAAAAAAATAGTAGAAATGTTTAGTTATATTTGCTCTGTTAGGCTTACTGCGTTTTAAATACTTTGGCTTGTGCAAGATTCCCTTTGCTGACTGAGTTGTTTCACAACAACTTGGTACTAAACGTTAGCAAGACCAAAGAATTGATTGTGGACTTGAGGAAGTGAAGCAAGAGAACGTGTACCAGTCCTCAATGAGGACTCAGTGGTGGAAAGGGTGAGCAGTTTCTGTGATGGATTTCCACTGTCTGGGGCCAGGGGGCCTTTTGTTTCTGTGAAGCTCAGCTGTTAAACATAGCGGCTGACACTTCTAGAGGTCAAAGTCTTTTTGAATAAGTTAAACTTCAAATCAATATTCTTTGTTTAGCTTCTTGTCGTAAACAGGAGCCATTCTTCAGTTCTTAATGTAAATGGCACGCAGTGATCAGTTTAAAGTTAAAAGGACAGCTTTGCAAACAAGCACTGTCTATAAAGCAGATTTGAGACCCACAGCACCTGGGGTACCTGTTGAAGAGATGCATTGTTGGACAATGGGTTATTTAATTGGGTTAGTTTCAAACTAGACAATGCTGGCTAAGTTACTTAGTTCAAGGAAGTTTGCAGACCAGATTGATATTATCAAATAGCTGATCTGTTAATTGTTGAAAGGTTTTTGTACTCAGGGAGTCAGTTTCTGGCTCCAGAAGCTTTTAGACCACTTGTGTTAAAAGGTATGTGAAAAAATATCACCTGTGATATCCGAAAAATATCCCAAGTGGCAAAGAAACAGAATAAATGAAGAGAGAAGTCCAGACTTTTTAGGAATGATCCAGGAACATGAAGAAAAATGACAGAAACACTGGGTGATCTAGAATCCATTCCTCTGAGTTCTATTTCTGCGACGGACAATTGGTTCATCTGCAGTGTGTAGGTATGTCTTTTTAGCTTATGGGAATTGTTGTAACTGTGTAACTATGTTTTGGAAATGCGTTGTGTTTTAGAAATGGTTTGTTATTTGGATGAGATGAAAATACTCTATGAGTGTTTTAAAATATTGTTTGGAATTAAACGTGTATCACTGAAAATAAATAAACTGTGCTTAATCTACTTTGTTAGCTGGAAGTATCTCCTCCTTAGTAGGGGAAGGGGGACCCAAACACCTCAAATAGTGGATATTGGCAGTTATGGGAAGTGAAGTAGTTTTGAAGATTATGTAGCTGCAGTACAACCTCTCTTTAGTGAGAGTACCTCTGGCTATTTATATAGGATAGGGCTTAAGGTCTTTGTTTGAGTTTAGAACGTCACAGTCAAAAAACCCAATACAATCGAACTTCAGGTTCCTGGACGTCACCATCTCTGAGGATGTATCCCGAGTCCAGCATATTGATGCAATCACAAAAACGGCACACCAGTGGCTCTTCTCTGTTCGGAGTTTGAGGAGATTTAAGGCGGAGAGCATTCTGGCTGGGTGCATTACAGCCTGGTGTGGAGGCTCCAATGCACAGGGTCGCAAAAGGCTGCAGAGGGTTGTAGAATCAACCAGCACCATCATGGGAACAAACTTACCCTCCCCCCCACCATAGAGGATATTTTCAAGAGCAATGCCTCAAGAAGTCCTCGGCCATCTTTAAGGGCCCTCACCATCTGGAACTTGCATTTGTCTTGTCACTACTATCGGGGAGGCACTACAGGAACCTGAAGACCCCCACTCAACGATCTGGTGTCAGCATCTTCTCCTCTGCCATAAGATTTCTGAATGGCCTTGAGCACTCCCTCATTATTCCCTTTTATTGTACTATTTGTTTATTTTGTAATTTATAATAATTTTCTGACTTTTCAATGCACTGCTGCCACAAAGCAACAAATTCCACATCATGTAAGTCAGTGCTAATAAACCTGATTATGATTCTGATGTATCGTGAATCTCTTATGAATTCTATTCCAACTTCTCTGTTTGGCCATGAGGTGGCGACCTTCAATGCTGTTTGCTGAGCAGGAACTTGCCAATATTTCCCATCTCCCGAGTTACATGCAATGCGCCACCATTCTTCTAACCAAAGAACGTAGCAGCAAGGGTCCCAGAAAAGCAATGACAATGATAGCCAGATTGTATGTGACATAATGGATAAAGAATAAACTTTAGCCAGAATATTGGGAAACTTCCACATCCTAATTTAAAATTGTGCCAATGTTCTCCTGAGTGCAAGTTAAATACTTCAACCAAAGGGATGCTCTCTGTCAAATAACCATCCCATGCTGTTCTTTTTCTTTTTAAGCAAGGCTGGACAGTTAAGGATGATTTGATTTCACTTCATACCTTTGGCTAATGAATCATGTGCAGGATCTGCATACTCTGCCACAGGTGTGTCAGGAGATGATTGATGGCACAAGTTCTCCTTCCACTGCTTGCCAACATTCTCAGAGTAATTCCATTGTGGAGATTCTAGGAGCTTGATGCCTTCCTAGAGCCTATTGTTAGAGTTGGGAATGATGTGGCTTTCCCCATCACATGGCCGTGACTGAAGGTAATTAAAGCCTCCATGCCAGGGCTGTTGGGTTGTGAATGGAAGCTGATATTGCTTCCCATATTTGATCAAAAAGTGAGCTGCTGATGGAACTCAGTTGGCCAGTAAGCATTGCTGAGTTTGTGCAACTACATATCAATTAAAATAAAAGTCTGCATGCAAGAGATGGCTTTAACTGGTGTACAGTATTCACATTGCAGAGAGAGAGGGGGAGAGAGAGAGAACAATGTGCATGCATAGACAACAGGTCAATGCACATGCTTTCACAATAACACTCTATAGAGTGTTATTCGAGTCATTGCTCTAAAATAAATAGATCCTTGTGTTACACTTCCTGCCCTTTAGATTAATGTAGTATAAGACTCTATATGTACAAAACATTCAATTTCCCTTTTCCAAACCGTATTCAAATAAACATGCTTTCACAATAACACTCCATAACTAACTTCACTGTTCTAAAGGTTCAATTTTCTGGGTGATGCTCTGTGTCTTTTAGGATAGGACCTGTGGAGAGGCATCAGGTTTGGCAGGTGTCTTGTCTAAGACAACGTTCTCTGTTTTCGGCGTCACATTGCTGAGAGGTAAGTCCGGTGACTGTAATATGTCCATCTTGTTGGATGCAGTCAAGATCAGAATCAGGTTTATTATCATCTATGTGACATCTCCATGTGATGTGAAATTTGCTAAGTTTGCAGCAGCAGCAGTTCAATGCAATACATAATGTAGAAGAGAAAAAAAATAAATAAAAATTTAAAATAAATAAATAAATCAACTACAGTATACATATACTGAATAGATTAAAAATGTGCAAAAATCAGAAATACTGTATATTAAAAAAAAGAGTGAGGTGGTGCCTAAGGGTTCAATATCCATTTAGGAATCGGATGGCAGAGGGGAAGAAGCTGTTCCTGAATCGCTGAGTGTGTGCCTTCAGGCTTCTGTACCTCCGACCTGATGGTAACACTTGAGAAAAGGGCATGCCCTAGGTGCTGGAGTTCTTAATAATGGATGCTACCTTTCTGAGACACTGCTCCCTGAAGATGTCCTGGGTACTTTGTAGGCTAGTACCCAAGATGGAGCTGACTAGATTTACAACCCTCTGCAGTTTCTTTCGATCCTGTTCAGTAACCTCCCCCCACAACAGACAGTGATGCAGCCTGTCAGAATGCTCTCTACGGTACAACTATAGAAACTTGAGTGACATGTCAAATCTCTTCAAACTCCTAATGAAGTATTGCCGCTGTCTTGCTTTCTTTATAACTACATCAATATGTTGGGACCAGGTTAGATCCTCAGAGATCTTAACACCCAGGAACTTGAAACTGCTCACTCTCTCAACCAATCGACTCAGGTGTGTTCTTCAGTTTAGCATCCAGTATCGTCCAGCGTCCATGTGACATCTCCATGTATGATCTCCAAGATCTTCAGTGTACGTCAGTAGTCCAGTTCTTGCAACTATCTTACCGGGTGTCCACTTGTCTTCTCAGTAATCACGCTAGCACTTCTCGAAGCTCCTTGCTGATTCATTTGGCAACTGGGTGAACTGTTTATTCTGCAGTTCCCTCTGTAGATCTGGTTTCAGGAGGTCTCAGATTTCTGCTGATAAACTGCATTGCAGGTTGATTTGACATTGAATGAATAGAGTTCTGAAACACAGAAAGGAAGTTGTCCACCTTATGCTGTAGAGAAATGTCCTCCTTGTCCATCACTTTAATGGACTTCTTGAAGGTTTGTATAAACCTTTCAGCTAATTCTTTTGTTGCTGGGTGGTGAGGAGCTGACTTGAAATATCTGATGCCATTTTTCTTCATGAACAGTCTGGATTCTTCTGACATGTATTGTGGTCCGTTGTCCCTCACAATTTTTTCAGGTAAGCCATTTCTGGCGAAGATAGTCCTCAGAGTGAAGGCAATCTTTGCTGATGTGGTTGACTTCATTGATTTCACTTCTGGCCACTTCGAATGAGCATCCACAGCAATCAGAAACATGGAGTCCATGAATGGCCCAGCAAAGTCTCTTATATGTACTCTTTGCCATGGTGATGACAGCATCCAGTCCCATGGGTGTAACGGTGCCTGTGGGGCTGCATTTTGAATATTTTGGCAACCTGAACAGCTTTTGGCCAAGTCTTCAATCTGTCTTATCTATTCCCAGTGAGGCTCTTCATCTTGACTGTACCCAGGTGTCCTTCATGCAGATTCTCCAACACTCAGGTGTGGAGTTTAGAGGGAACCACAACATGAGGTTCACACATCAGTGTTCTTTGACATACCGACAGTCGGTCTTGTCTCGCTGAGAACTCTGGAAAGATAGGGTTACCATGAGCTGGCCATCCTTGCATGGTGATTTCATAGACTTTTGACAATGTCAGGTCATTTCTTGTTTCCCTTTGTTTTTCGGAATTTGTTACAGGCAACTGGTACACCAATGCGGTGTGGAACACTTATGCTGGGTCACAGTATGAAGACTTTACTTTTTCAGTTGTCAGCAGTGACAAGCTGTCAGCGTTACTGTGTTGTTTGGTACCCTTGAACTCTGTGTTATGAGAGTGGACTCCTAGGAACAGTGCCCAACATTGTAACTGGGTAGTAATCATCACTGGAATTACCTGGCTGGTTTTGCAAATGGACACAAGGGTCTGGTGATCTGCACTAGTGTAAGCTTTTGACCACAGAGGTAGTGGTGAAATTACTTTATTCCCCATACTAGACTAAGGGCCTCTCAGTTGTTCTGTGCATAATTGCATTCTGCGCTCATCAGTGATCTTGAAGCAAATGGAAAAGGACGTTCAGATCCATCTTTCATCGTGAGTGACAAAATGGAACCAATGCCCTAAGGGGACAAATCGTATACCAGTCTGATGGGCAGGGATGGGTCATAATGGGTGAGCAGTTCATCTGATGTTATTAGTCTCTTAGTTTCCTTAAATGCTCTTTCACATCTTTCTGACCACTCCCACTTTGCTCTTGTCTACAACAGGACATTCAATGGGTGCAGCACTGTAGTAATGTTTGGGAGAAACCGGTGGTAGTAGTTTACAAGGCCCAAGTATGTCCTGAGTTGTGACATATTTTCCAGTTTGGGTGCCTGTAGTATTGCTTCAGTCTTCTCTTGTGACTTCTGTAAGCAATGCTTGTCAATGACATGTCCACAATATGAGATTTAGTTCTTGAGAAACTCACTTTTCTCTCTCCTTGCATGCAGACCATACTCACTCAGCTGGTAAGCACTTTACCAAGGTTCTGAGGGTGCTCTTCATCATTCTTGCCAGTCACAATAATGTCATCAAGGTAACATTATGTTTCTGGGATATCTTGGAGCTGTTGGTCCATTGCTCTTTGCCAATTTGCTGGAGCTGATGTGACACCAAAATCGAGATGATCATACATGAACAATCCATTGTGAAGAACTTTCTGCTTGACTCCTCAATCTCCAGTTGCAGACAAGGCTTGTGACAAGTCAATCTTTGAAAACCTCTCCCCGCCTGCAAAAGATGCAAAAATGGCTTCTATACGTGGCAGGGGATACTGCACAGTACACAACACTGGGTTGATGCTCACCTTGAAGCCCCACATATGTGAATGGCTCCGGCCTTCCCTTTCTTGATCACTGGGACCATGGGGTTGGCCCAATCATCCCACTCAACCTTGGAGAGAATTCTAAATGCCTCCTAGTTCTGAACTTCAACTCCACTTTAGGATGTAGTGTGTAAAGCACTGGACATGTTTTATGGAATCTTGATGTTGCTGCTTCATTCAATGTAATACTGGCCTTTATGCCTTTGAGTTTACCAAACCCCTTCTCATTAGCATTAAGCAACTGTGCCAGTCTCTGTTTAGTTCTACCATTTGAGCTGCAGTTGCCTATTGATGACACATTGAGAGCTTTGAATATGTACCAGTTTAATTGGATTTTCTCAACCATTTACGTCTGAAAAGTGCTGGCTCTCCACTTTTTGATACATACAGCTCTAACTGCTGTGTCTGGCCTCCATACATCACATTCACTTTCAGTTTGCCTTTTGGAGACACTTCTTTCACCTGTGTAAATCTTTACCATCACTCAGAACTTCTCTAATGGTAGCTTAGAAAACAATCTGTTATAGTCACCCTCTGAACTTATTGACAAAGCTGACCCTGTATTCTGCTCTATTTTTAGTTTTACACCAGATACCTATATTGTGATCCATATTATATTGCAATCTGCTTCAGTAATAGTGTGCCGTTCTAGGCATGACAGTTCACCTTTGTCAGATTCTTGTGTTGTCTGGTACTATTTCACACTGGGTTAGTTTATGCATTTGCTTAGATTTGTGTTTGAAACTTTTCACACTGTATGGGTTTTCTCTTTGGTTGTACTTTTCGTCTGACTTGCACACTTTCTCTATGTGACATTGTCTGTGACTCTTTCTGCAGACATTTTCTTTGAACCAACAGTCATTTGCCTCATGGGAGAATTTGCTACATTGATAACATTTTTGGCCTTTTGCACTATTCAGGGACATCTTGTGCATTTCACATTCTAACTTCTTTTCCTGTAGTTCTGCTGCATCTTTTGCAGCAGTCTCTAATGATATTGTACAGATTGGATGGGTTGCACCTGAACTTGAGGGGGAGCAATATCCTTGCAGGTAGGTTTGCTAGTATGGTTCGGGAGGGTTTAAACTAATTTGCGAGGAGGATGGGACCCAGAGCGATAGAGCATTGAAAGAAGTGCATGGAGTAAAGCCAGATCTAACATACAGCGAGGGTTTGAGGAAAGAGAAGCAGAATAAACGGTGTAAAGACAGTAAGGTAGAAGGGCTGAAATGTGTGTACCTCAATGCAAGAAGCATCAGGAGCAAAGGTGATGAACTGAGAGCTTGGATACATACATGGAATTATGATGTAGTGGCCATTACAGAGACTTGGCTGGCACCAGGGCAGGAATAGATTCTCAATATTCCTGGATTTCAGTCCTTTAAAAGGGATAGAGAGGGCGGAAAAAGGGGAGGAGGGCTGGCATTACTGGTCAGGGATACTATTACAGCTACAGAAAGGGTGGGTAATGTAGCAGGATCCTATTTTGAGTCAATATGGGTGGAAGTCAGGAACAGGAAGGGAGCAGTTACTCTATTGGGGGTATGCTATAGGCCCCCTGGTAGCAGCAGAGATACAGAGGAGCATATTGGGAGGCAGATTTTGGAAAGGTGCAAAAATAACAGGGTTGTTATCATGGGTGACTTTAACTTCCCTAATATTGATTGGCACCTGATTAGTTCCAAGGGTTTAGATGGGGCAGAATTTGTTAAGTGTGTCCAGGATGGATTCCTGTCACAGTATGTGGACAGGCCGACCAGGGGGAATGCCATACTAGATCTAATACTAGGATCAGGTCACAGATCTCCCAATGGGTGAGCATCTGGGGGACAGTGACCACCGCTCCCTGGCCTTTATAATTATCATGGAAAAGGATAGAATCAAAGAGGACAGGAAAATTATTAATTGGGGAAAGACAAATTATGAGGCTATAAGGCTAGAACTTGCAGGTGTGAATTAGGATGATGTTTTTGCAGGGAAATGTACTATGGACATGTGGTCGATGTTTAGAGATCTCTTGCGGGATGTAAGGGATAAATTTGTCCCGGTGAGGAAGATAAAGAATGGTAGGGTGAAGGAACCATGGGTGACAAATGAGGTGGAAAATCTAGTCAGGAGGAAGAAGGCAGCATACATGAGGTTTAGGAAGCAAAGGTCAGCTGGGTCTATTGAGGAATATAGGGAAGCAAGAAAGGAGCTTAAGAAGGGGCTGAGAAGAGCAAGAAGGGGGCATGAGAAGGCCTTGGCAAGTAGGGTAAAGGAAAACCCCAAGGCATTATTCTTCAATTATGTGAAGAAAAAAAGGATGACAGGAGTGAAGGTAGGACCGATTAGAGATAAAGGTGGGAAGATGTGCCTGGAGGCTGTGGAAATGAGCGAGGTCCTCAATGAATACTTCTCTTCGGTATTCACCAATGAGAGGGAACTTGATGATGGTGAGGACAATATGAGTGAGGTTGATGTTCTGGAGCATGCTGATATTAAGGGAGAAGAGGTGTTGGAGTTGTTAAAATACATTAGAACAGGTAAGTCCCCAGGGCCTGACGGAATATTCCCCAGGCTGCTCCACGAGGCGAGAGAAGAGATTGCTGAGCCTCTGGCTAGGATCTTTATGTCCTTGTTGTCCACGGGAATGGTACCGGAGGATTGGAGGGAGGCGAATGTTGTTCCCTTGTTCAAAAAAGGTAGTAGAGATAGTCCGGGTAATTATGGACCAGTGAGCCTTACGTCTGTGGTGGGAAAGCTGTTGGAAAAGATTCTTAGAGATAGGATCTATAGGCATTTAGAGAATCATGGTCTGATCAGGGACAGTCAGCATGGCTTTGTGAAGGGCAGATTGTGTCTAACAAGCCTGATAGAGTTCTTTGAGGAGGTGACCAGGCATATAGATGAGGGTAGTGCAGTGGATGTGATCTATATGGATTTTAGTAAGGCATTTGACAAGGTTCCACACGGTAGGCTTATTCAGAAAGTTAGAAGGCTTGGGATCCAGGGAAGTTTGGCCAGGTGGATTCAGAATTGGCTTGCCTGTAGAAGGCAGAGGGTGGTGGTGGAGGGAGTACATTCAGATTGGAGGATTGTGACTAGTGGTGTCCCACAAGGATCTGTTCTGGGACCTCTACTTTTCGTGATTTTTATTAACGACCTGGATGTGGGGGTGGAAGGATGGGTTGGCAAGTTTGCAGATGACACAAAAGTTGGTGGTGTTGTAGATAGTGTAGAGGATTGTCAAAGATTGCACAGAGACATTGATAGGATGCAGAAGTGGGCTGAGAAGTGGCAGATGGAGTTCAACCCAGAGAAGTGTGAGGTGGTACACTTTGGAAGGACAAACTCCAAGGCAGAGTACAAAGTAAATGGCAGGATACTTGGTAGTGTAGAGGAGCAGAGGGATCTGGGGGTACATGTCCACAGATCCCTGAAAGTTGCCTCACAGCTGGATAGGGTAGTTAAGAAAGCTTATGGGGTGTTAGCTTTCATAAGTCGAGGGATAGAGTTTAAGAGTCGCGATGTTATGATGCAGCTCTACAAAACTCTGGTTAGGCCACACTTGGAGTATTGTGTCCAGTTCTGGTCACCTCACTATAGGAAGGATGTGGAAGCATTGGAAAGGGTACAGAGGAGATTTACCAGGATGCTGCCTGGTTTAGAAAGTATGCATTATGATCAGAGATTAAGGGAGCTAGGACTTTACTCTTTGGAGAGAAGGAGGATGAGAGGAGACATGATAGAGGTGTACAAGATAATAAGAGGAATAGATAGAGTGGATAGCCAGCGCCTCTTCCCCAGGGCACCACTGCTTAATACAAGAGGATATGGCTTTAAGGTAAGGGGTGGGAAGTTCAAGGGGGATATTAGAGGAAGGTTTTTTACTCAGAGAGTGGTTGGTACGTGGAATGCATTGCCTGAGTCAGTGGTGGAGGCAGATACACTAGTGAAGTTTAAGAGACTACTAGACAGGTATATGGAGGGATCTAAAGTGGGGGCTTATATGGGAGGCAGGATTTGAGGGTCGGCACAACATTGTGGGCCGAAGGGCCTGTACTGTGCTGTACTATTCTATGTTCTATGTTCTATATTGCAATAATCAGTTCCCGTTCTAAGGTTAAGTCTCTTTCTGGCAGTAGCCTCTTTTGAGTGCTTACAAGCCTTACAAACCTGTCCCTTAATGAATCAGAAAATCCATCTCTGAAGTCACAGTACTGGGAAAGTTTGCACAGTTTGCAATGTATTCAGAAATACTTTCATCCTTTGACTGGTTTCTTCTATAAAATCAAAATTTCTCAGCTATTACCAGGAGTTTAGGGCTCAAGTGATTTTGTAAAACTAACAATTTTGTCCAGCGTCTTGCTTGCTGGTTTCTCAGGGGTTACTGAGTTGCATAACAGATTGTACTTTCTTGGACCCGTTAAGCTAAGCTTGGGGACTTTCTTTTGCTTTTCCATGTTGTTCGAATTACAATGCAATTCCACGCTCTTGATATATGACTCCCAGCCTTTATTGGCACTATTGAATTTGTCAACTTTACCGACGAAAGCCATCGTCATGTTATTTTCACTTTAACTTTGCTAGTTGCGTCTTCGCTATGTACTATGTTGTATTCACGCATCCCTTTGTTAGCGTCTGTGACGGCCTTCTCTGTACTGTTTAACTCTTTCCTGTCGCTGTCTGGTCCCGTAACTGTCAGTGCAGTTCGTGATATTTTCTGACATTCAGGTTCATATCTGTCACCAATTTGCTGTGTCTGTGCACTACATATCGATTAAAATAAAAGTACACATGCAGGAGATGGCTTTAACTGGTGTATTCACATTGCAGCAAGAGCGAGAGAGCGATCAATGTGCATGTGTAGGGGAGTCATTGCTCTAAAAGAAATAGATCCATACATTACAAGCATCTGTAGAGGAAAATGAATAGTCAACATTTAAGATGAAGATATTGAGTTTATTGTCATGTGGAGTACAAGGAAATACTTGCTTACAGCAACGTCACAGAACATAGATTTTAGACAGCATGCAAAACTCAAATTATACAATAGAGTAAAAAATCTAATAACTTGTTTTGTGCAGTCTTTTTTTAGCAAGGGCTAGGAAACGATAGATGAATGCAGGCGAGGAGGGTTTGTTTTGCAGATGGAGTTAGGTGGTGTTGCTTGCCAGGTCTTGCCTCATCCCTCCTTCTCATCTCTTTACACTGGCTATCTACCCTCTACTCTTTCAATCCTGATGAAGGGCCTTGACCAGAAATGTTGATTGTCTATTACTCTCCATGGATGCTGCTTGACAGGTGGATTTCCTCCAGCAGCTTGTTTATTCTGAGCAAGATTCCAGCCTTTTGTGCCTCCCAGATCTAGCTCGTGAACATAGTGAAGGCAAAATTCATCAGAAGGGCTCCATCGCTGTCTGGAGTTGCCTACTTTATATTGTCCATGTCACCACAGCATACAGGAAGACAGAGATCACTGCTGCCCAGAAGACAATAGGTTCGGTCCTGAGTTTACAGTTTGGTCTTTGAAAGCTTTTCCTCAGTTTGCTGAAGAGTTTCCTTTGGACAGACAGCACTGAAGAGTCTTGCTATTGATGGCTGCCTTTGCTGAGGGGTGACTTCTGGCACAGAGAATGTGATTCATGTTTTTCAAGGTCTAACTGATCTTGATTGCCAAGGGGTAGTGCTGTGGTGGGGGCAGCTACTTCTATATCCTAATTGTGTAGCGTGAGGAACATTCTCTTGTATGCTTCGATGAAGGGACAACAGCTTGGCCTCTGGCTTGCACCTGTGCAGTTATCTGCACATTGTAAACCAACGAACATGTTTGGAAGATCTTGGCCCTGTAATAGGGAAAATGAAGGTTGAACAATTTTTTGTTCATTCTGCAGATTAATTCTACTGCAGTGGTAATTCTACTTTAGTAAAAGGAGCTGAGGTGCAGTATGGCAGTGAGGAATATTGAGAAGAGGTTTGGCTCAATGTTTTGTATCAGGCAGCAATAGGATTGGCTCTGCATGGGTAAAAATCACTGCTTATACATCATCATATGACAGACATTAAATAATAACCAAACAGCAACTTTTTGTGAAGGGTTTAGTTGAACACTTTAAGGGCTTTTGTAAGGTCAGGAAAACCTTTGGTGCTCAGTGCAAATTTTCTTCTAGCGTTTGTACCAAAGTGAAGACAATGTCCATTGTACTGTTGACAAAATCCAGGAGGATAAGTTCCATGACTGGAAAGAGGCTGTTGTAAAGATCTATGTGACACACAGAGGCTTCAATATTACTTCAGTCATCTCCTCAATAAAGAGAGTCATGATTGTGTCATCTCTGAGATCCACTGGCATTTTCTTCTCTTCCAAAGTGGAATTTTCCCCAGTAAGTTTCTACTATATTTTGTACATCATCAGGGATCAGGGACACTGCCTTGTTTTTCCAATTGTCAGATGGCTTCGTAAACCTGAGAAATTCTGTAGATGCTGTAAATCCAAAGCAATACACACAAAATGCTGAAGGAACTCAGCAGATCATACAGCATCTATGGAAGTGAATAAGCAGTCGATGTTTTGGGCTGAGGCCCTTTCTAACTTCTGGCTGACCTTGGATATTGCCAAGATTGTCACAGAGAGAGTACTGTGGGATGGAATCAAAGTCACTTCTACCAAAGACATAGTTGCAATTAAGGAGGTCTTTAAATGGCATAATTTCTTTGTCCTTCATAAGCTTTCCTTTATTTTTTGCCTCTCAGAGGGGGTAGATTTGGTCCATAAATAACCATAGTGAAGAATCCATGCTAGTTTTTGGATCGTCTGTGCTCTTTCCAGATACAGTCTGCTTTTTAGGTCAAAGGTTTATATTGGACCTTGGCCTTGGCTGCCTTTAGATCTATAGATTTTTTTCCCTTGAGATGAGATCATGGTTCCAATCCAAGAAGACCTTGCATTTAGAATTAATGAGTTAATGGATCTCTTGGACTGTTCTCATGAAGACGGTTCTGACATTCTCTGATGGATGATAATTATGGTGGATTCCAGGGCAGACCAGTCAGCACTGTGGAGACATCGTAGCTTGTTCAGGTTGAAAGTTATTTGGTTGTGTGTGAGGGACTGATAAGGCAAAGTTTTCTTTGCAGGGCTTTTAACCCTTGAGTTTCCTGCATTAGCATTTTTAGTGTCATCACCTGGTGGCAGGTTGATGGATGAGATGAATGGTGACCAGTTCTGCAGTCATTTCCACTTATCATGTTTGAATAATGTGGACGTCATTATGCCCCCTCAGTCACACGATGATGGTAGGTTAATTGGCTACTACAAATTGACCCTAGAATAGATGGCTTGTAGGAGAATAGAGGGATGTTAATGTGAATGTATGAGAGAAAAGCATATTGGGAAATAAGTAGGAGAATAAGGTTAATGGGATTGTTCTGAAAACCAGCTTGGACACTATAAGCCAAATAGGCTCCTCTAGTTCATAATCATTGAGAAATATAAGAAATAATAATCTAGCTAATGCCATTTCTTGCATATAGGGTATTGCTATCAAGCATTATACTTATATGACAAAATAGGCAATTGGTTTTGACAAAATAATGTTCTGGAGTTGGTGATACCATTGGGATTCTAGGCAGGAATGCTGAAATCAGACTCCTTGGTCATACCTGTTACCTGTTGCTTAAGGTGTTAGAACATTTATTATGATGGCTCAGCTAGAGTGAGCTGGATTTCAAGAGGTGATTCTGCCTCCTACTAGGGGAATTGCTGAGGTAGCAAGCTACCCAATTCTTGACTGAGAAAGCAGCCTCAGAGGGCAGCATTCCTCTTGTCCTTTCAGAAGCTCTATCTGTCTCCTTGCACCTTGAGCCAGCTGCATTCTGCTCAGCATAGCCTCTTCAGGATGTCAATGTCCATATCAGAGCTCCTGAGCACCCAGCATTGACTGAAGAGCCACACTGAGGGCCCTCATGGTCCTGAACTTCCAGTTGCCAAGCTTCACTGCGAGCAGTGGTTGCTACATGTCTTTGATTTCTTTTCATTTAGGGCAGCTGTCAGACTCGTTGACTTCACGAAGTAAGCTTGGCTTCTCTTTGCCATTCTTGCTCTAATGGTAAAGAGTGCTAAGGCAACCGAGTCTGGACTCTCCTGCACGGGTTAACATACTGACCATAGTGGAAGCATGCACATGTGCCTACTTGGACTCTACCATGCAGACTGACCCTGGCCGCTCACAGACCCACTTTGACCACACACGGACCCAATGTAGCCATACACAAGCCGAACTTGGATAAACATAAGCACATAAGATGACAGTAATGTTGTCAATTAAGCACAAGAATAACACATCAGACAATGACTTTGCCTAACAACTATACTTTATTAATCATGCTTGATTCAACCTACTGAAAGATTCAGCAAGTCATTTCAAATAAGACTCATTAACTCTTCATCTTCACTACTTTAGGTACTTACGCAACTTTTTCATTTACTTTCACAACTTCCAAAACTCACTTAAAATGCTGAGTCTTGAAAGGTGTCAGCCAGAAACACTGACTGTTTATTTCCCTCCATAATGCTGCCTGACTTGCTGGGATCCTCCAGCTTTTTCTGTGTGTTGCTCAAGATTTCCAGAATCTCTTGTATTCCAAAACTCACTGCTTGTATTCAGGTATTACCCACTCTTGAAGAATCTGGCCAGGGTGTGATCTTAGTGAGGTTTACTCTGAGTCTCTGACTCAGTCTTCGGTAGTTGCTGTCTGGAGTCACTGCTGCTGGCCATCTCATTAAGCAACTTTTATACAACTCTTCATATAACTCCCGAAACATCAGTTCTAATCCTATCTCTATGAGCTTGTATTTTCCCAGCTTCTCCAGGTTGCTGCTGGCATTATCCATTTGTTTCCTTGATTACCAGACTGTTTATCTGTGATCAGCGATATATCAAATGTCCCTTGCAAGAGGAAGTCAGGTCCCAAACACTCTCATCTGCTTCCTCTGACCTCTGGATTGCTCACAGTGGAAGGTTTACAATGGAGTAGCCAACGAGCTGCAAAGCTGACTCAGCTGTGTTCTCAGTGGAGGCTGACCAGCTGTTGATGACGTGACCATAAGACATGGGAGGAGAATTAGGCCATTCAGCCCATCAAGTCTGCTCCGTCATTCCATTATGGCTGATTTATTAACACTCGCAACCCCACTTTCCTACCTTTCTACCCTCTGGCTAAGGGAATTCCTCATCATCTCTGTTCTAAATGTATGTCCTTCTATTCTGAGGCTGTACCCTCTGGTCCTAGACTCCTCTGCTATAGGAAACATCTTCTCCACATCCACTCTGTCTTGGCCTTTCAATATTTAATGGGTTTCAATAAGATTGCCCATCATTCTTCTAAACTCCGGTGAGTACAGGCTCAAAGCCACGAAGTGATCCTCATACAGTACGTTAACCCTTTCATTCCTGCAGTCATTCTTGTGAACCTCCTCTGGACCTTCCTTCACTGCACCTTTGATTTGGTCCTCAACAGCTCTTCCTGGCCAGCTCCTCTCATAGCTCGATGCAATATTTGACATCACTATGGCTGCTATATTGTCCTGCTGACAATGGTCCACATTGCACTAACTTCGGAAACACTCGGCAAATCGGAGAGCGATGTTAATATTTCAAATCCAAGACTGTTCATCAGAACCCACAGTCAGCATTACAGAAACAGCTTCCTCCTCTCTGCCATGAGATTTCTCAAAGGTCTTGCACGTTACTGCTGCCACAAAACAACAAATTTCACAGCATCCTCTGGTCATTGATAGTTACCTTATTCTGAATGAAGTTGAGTGTTTCCTGCTGTTTCTGGTTTTGTTTCTGGTTTTATTTCTGATTTGCAGCATCTGCGGTATACTTTGATTCACTTTCTGGGGAAAGATTGGAAGGGCGTGGATTTAGGGGAGGGTGGACATGTCTTGGACATTGGCTAAAGAGCCTCTCTGGTGTGAAGGAGCAGCAGTGGATGGAAGGTGCAGACTCACCTGGGGAGGGAGAGTAGATGACTGTCCATTGGAGAATGAGGTGGGCCACATCTTACAGGGAGGGTTTAGAGCTCACTGTGGGGGGAGAGTTCATGGCTGGCAGTTGCACAGGGAGGGATGGCCTCACCCCGGAAAAGAGTGCACAGCTAGCTACTGAAGAATAGGGATGGAAAGGGAGAGCAATTGGGAATGAAGACAGAAGAGGAATGCAAAAGGGAAGTGAGGGAACTGAAGGAGAGAAGGTGTGAGGGAAACTGAGTTGGGGAGGCTGAGGGTAGAGGGAGCAGACAACAGCATGTGAGTGTGCAGCTGTCTCCCACAGTGCTGCACTGGCAGTAGCTAGACTTTGCTCAAGTCTCTGAAGTGGAGCTTTAACCTGCATACTCCTGTCTGAAAGATAGATCAGATGCAAGGCTAATAGGAATTAAGCAAGGCTGAGCATTGCCCATGCTGCAAAGCATCGTCCAGTAGAAAAGGGCTTTCATTCTTTTATTTCATAGAAAGCAGAGGTGGAACAATATAAAGAAAATTGAAACAAATTGCTGAAGAATGCATTAAAAATAAAACTCATTTTAGTCAAAACAGAGACGCAACAAAATGATTTCCCCACCCCGTTAGAGCACTGTTGTACTTGGTACCAAGGCACTATGGGCAAGAGTGTTATATCCTCAGGTCCAGATCATACATCACCACCACCACCACAACAACATCTTCAGAACTTGCATATACAAAACAAAGGGTAACCTTCGTTAGGCATCTACTCTCAAGCACAGTCAGTGATTTAAATGAATTGTAATTGTTATGCCTTTGCTCCTGTTTCTTATCATCTTGTCCTTGTGTTAAACAAAGATCACTGTGCATTCCACTTCTTCCATCTGAGTTGTATAATTTCTTTAAAATGCTCTTTAGCTTCCTTTCCCACACAGTCAGAGAGTTGAATGTTGTTATCATTCATTTGGTTTGTTGTATCTGATTTCATGGCTGACTGAGAGAGAGTAGCTCCGGCCTGGACCGATTATATAGTGACTGTGATGTTTTCAGTGGAGGAGCTGCTTGTGAGGACTTTGCTA
The DNA here is from genome assembly GCF_030028105.1 of Mobula birostris. Lineage (NCBI taxonomy): Eukaryota > Metazoa > Chordata > Chondrichthyes > Myliobatiformes > Myliobatidae > Mobula > Mobula birostris. Next base: position 93,475,102 of record NC_092372.1, on the reverse strand, counting down.
AGGAACCAGGAGTGCAAGGAGAAATGATAATGAGCTAAGAGAGGAAAACACTTCTGTGCTTCATTATAAGCGATTCTGCAGGTGCTGGAAATCCAGAGCAACACACACTAAATGCTGGGGGAACCCAGCAGGTCAGGCAACATCAATGGAAAGCAATAAATGGTCGACATTTCAGGCTGAGACCCTTCATCAGGACTCAAAAGGGAGGGAGAAGAAGCCAGAATAAGAAAGTGGGGGGAGGGGAAGGAGTACAAGCTAGAAGGTGATAGGTGAAACCAGGTGGGTGGGGAGGGAGGATGAAATTTAAAGTTGGGAGGTGATAAGTGGAAAAGGTAAAGGGCTGGAGAAGAAGGAATCTGATAGGAGATGAGAGAGGACCATGAGAGAAAGGGAATGAGGAGTGGCACCAGGGGGAGGTGATAGGCAGGTGAGGAGAAGAGATAAGAGGTGTACCAGAGTTGTTAAATGAAAAAGAGGGGAGGGGGAGGAATTACTGGACATTGGAGAAATCGATGCTCATGCCATCAGTTTGGAGGCTACCCAGATGGAATATGAGGTATGTTTGCTCCTCCAACCTGAGAGTGGCCTTGTCGTGGCAGTAGTGGAGCCCTTGAACCAACATGTTGGAAGGGGGATTGAAACTACAATGGTTGACCACTGGAGAATCCTGGTTTTTGCAGATAGAGCAAAGGTGCTCGAAGCTCGACAAAGCAGTCCCCCCAGCCTATGTCAGGTCTCACCAATGTAGAGGCCACATTGGGATACTGCAGACAACCCCAACAGATTTGTAGGTGAAGTGCTTCCTAACCTGGAAGGACTGTTCGAGCCCCAGAATGGAGGTGTGTGAGGAGGTAAATGGGTAGGTATAGCACTTCTGCTTGTAGGGGTAAGTGCCAGGAGGGAGATTAATGGGGAGGGATAAATGGACATAGAAATCATGGAGGGAGCAATCCCTGCAGAAAACAATGAGTGGTGGAAAGATAATGATGTGTTTGGTGGTAGAAGCCCATTAAAAATGATGGAAGATGCAGAGGATGATGTGCTGGATGCAGAAGCTCATGGGGCGGTAGGTAAGGACAAGAGGAACTCTATCCCTGTTGAGGTGGCGGGAAGATGGTGTGAGAGCGGATGTCTGGGAAATGGAGCAGATGCCAGTGAGGGCAGCATCAATAGTGAAGGAAGGGAAATGCCGTTCTTTGAAGAAGGTCTTCTTTGATGTTCTGGAAAGGAAAGCCTTGTCCTGGGAACAGATGTGGTGGAGAGAAAGGAACTGAGAAAAGAGAATGGCATTTTTACAGGAGACAATGTGGGAGTCGGTAGCTTTATAAAAGATATCAGTAGACAGTTTATCTCCAGGGATGGAGACAGAGAGATCGAAAAAGGGGACAGCATGAGTGGAAGTTGGAGGCAAAGTTGATGAAATTGACAAGCTCAGAATTGGTGAATGAAGCAGCATTAATGCAATGGTCAATGTTGCACAGAAGGAGTTGGGAGCATGACAAACGAAGGCTTAGAACATGGACTGTTCTACGTTGGCAACAAAAAGGCAGGCACATCTGGGGCCCATGCAGGTGCTCGTGGCTACACCTTGAGTTTGGAGAAAGTGGGAGGAGCCAAAAAAGAAATTGTTGAGGATGAGGACCAGTTCCGCCAGATGGAGGGGAATTGTTGGGCCTGTCATCGATTAAGAAGCAGAGAGTTTTAAAGCTTTCTTAAAGGGGAATAGAAGTGCATAGGGGTTGGACATCCATGGAGAAAACGAAGCAGTCAGAGCCAGGGAACTGAAAGTTGTCGAGGAGATTGGGAGCAGGTGAAGTGTCGCGGATGTAGGTGGGAAGGGACTGAACCAAGGGGGAAATGGAATCAAAGTATGTAGACTTGAGTTCAGTAAGACAATGGGTCTACCTGGCCAGTCAGATTTGTGGATCTTGGGTAGGAGGTAGAAACGAACAGGCCAGATGGCTTACTCTTGCTATTTCTTATCTTCTTATGAACTATGAGGTTGGTGGCAGTGGATGGGAGATCTCCACAGTTGATGAGGTTGGTGGCAGTGGATGGGAGATCTCCACAGTTGATGAGGTTGGTGATGTTGCAGGAGACAATGGTCTGATGGTCCAGACTGATTGAAGGGGTGAGAAAGAGGAAATATCTGAGTGTTGCCACCTGGCCTCAGCAAGGTAGAGGTTAATCTGCCCTTTGCCAGTTAAAATCTTCTAAGCATGTAATTGAGTTTTTATGGTCACATGTACTGGAATACAGAAGAGTGAAAAACTTTGTTTTACATGCATTAGATACTTTCAAAACATACACTATGTACATCGAGGTAGTACAACAATGCAGAATATATCTACGGTTACAGAGCAAGTGTAGCGCAGATAGGCAATAAATCACAAGGCATCGGTGATGTAACACACAAAATGCTGATGGAACGCAGCAGGCTAGGCAGCATCTATAGGAAGAAGTACAGTCGACGTTTTGGGCTGAGACCCTTCGTCAGGACTAACTGAAAGAAGAGACAGTAAGAGATTTGAAAGGGGGAGGGGGAGATCCAAAATGATAGGAGAAGACAGGAGAAAGGAGGGGGGATGAAGCAAAGAGCTGGAAAGTTGATTGGCAAAAGGGATACAAGGCTGGAGAAGGGAGAGGATCATGGGACAGGAGGCCTAGGGAGAAAGAAGAGGGGAGGGGAGCACCAGAGGAAGATGGAGAGCAGGCAAGGAGTTATTGTGGGGGGGGGGGAGAGAGAATAAATAAATAATGGATGGAGTACGAGGGGGAGGTGGGCATTAACAGAAGTTAGATAAGTCAATGTTCATGCCATCAGGTTGGAGGCTACCCAGACGGAATATAAGGTGTTGTTCCTCCAACCTGAGTGTGGCTTCATCTCGACAGTAGAGGAGGCCGTGGATAGACATATCAGAATGGGAATGGGACGTGGAATTAAAATGTGTGGCCACGGGGAGATCCTGCTTTCTCTGGTGGACAGAGCGTAGGTGTTCAGCGAAATGGTCTCCCAGTCTGTGTTGGGTCTTGCCAATATATAGAAGGCTGCACCAGGAGCCTCGGACACAGTATATCACCCCAGCCGACTCACAGGTGAAGTGTCACCTCACCTGGAGGGACTGTCTGGGGCCCTGAATGGTGGTAAGGGAGGAAGTGTAAGGGCATGTGTAGTACTTGTTCTGCTTATAAGGATAAGTGCCGGGAGGGAGATCGGTGGGAGGGGTGGGGGGATGAATGGACAAGGGAGTCGCGTAGGGAGCGATCCCTGCGGAAAGCAGAGAGTGGGGGAGGGAAAGATGTGCTTGGTGGTTTCTCTGTCTGCCAGAGAAAGCAGGATCTCCCTGTGGCCACACATTTTAATTCCACGTCCCATTCCCATTCTGATATGTCTATCCATGGCCTCCTCTACTGTCAAGATGAAGCCACACTCAGGTTGGAGGAACAAAACCTTATATTCCGTCTGGGTAGCCTCCAACCTGATGGCATGAACATTGACCTCTATAATTTCCGTTAATGCCCTTCCTCCTTACCCCCATCCCTTATTTATCTATCCATCCTTTTTTACCTCTCTCTCTGTCCCTCTCACAATAACTCCTTGCCTGCTCTCCAACTTCCTCTGGTGCTCCCGTCCCCCTTTCTTTCTCCCTAGGCCTCCTGTCCCATGATCCTCTCCCTTCTCCAGCCTTGTATCCCTTTTGCCAATCAACTTTCCAGCTCTTAGCTTCATCCCTCCTCCTCCTCCTGTCTTCTGCTATCATTTCGGATCTCCCCTTCCCCCTCCTGTCTTTTCCTATCATTTCGGATCTCCCCCTCCCCTCCCCCTCCCACTTTCAAATCTCTTACTATCTCTTCTTTCAGTTAGTCCTGACAAAGGGTCTCGGCCCGAAACGTCGACTGTACTTCTTCCTATAGATGCCGCCTGGCCTGCTGCGTTCCACCAGCATTTTGTGTGTGTTGCTTGAATATCCAGCATCTGCAGATTTCCTCGTGTGTGCCATGTGATGTAGGTTGTCAGGTCAGGATTTCATCTTTATTGTACAAGAAATCCATTCTGTAATCTTATAATAGTGGAATATCATGCTTTCAAGCTTTTATATCTTCAGTCTAATGGAAAGACAGAAAAGAGAGGATGCCCAGGTGGGTGAAGTCTTTGCTTATATTGGCTGTTTTTCCAAAGTATCAGAAAGTGTAAACAAATGTAATGGGGGAGAGCCTGTTTTTTTTGTGATGGATTAAACTGTGTCCATAATTCTCTGGAATTTCTTGCAGTCTTGGCAGAACAGTTACCATACCAAGTTGAGTTTCATAACAGGCTGAGTTCTACTTGTGACCTAGATCATCCACCAGGTCTGATAAACCCTAGCTATTAAGTATGATCAACTCTCAAAAAGCAACTATACATTTCCTGACGGCAAGGTTGCTTCTATTTGTCAGCTGTCTAGTCTTTCAGATCAGTAGTTTGAATGTGAGAAACAAAAAGCAGAGCTCCCACTGGCGAGGTCTGTCTATCAGTGTAAGCAGGACCATGTTCCACTAACAATTGCCCTGTAGGAACAGCAATGCTATTTGTAACTGAGGTGTACGTCACATACTGACTGAAGGTAATGTCGTTCTTGCTCTGTGTAAAGTCCGAGGAATGCTTGGAGATGGCTCCCCCAAAACTCTTTGATATGTTATCAGGCAAGCCAGATAATGCAGCAATTTCCACATTTATTCACAGGGGCTGTAGCACCCAATACAGTCCTCACTGTCTGCCGTAGGATAGACTGGAAGCTAGCATGTCACCTTCCATGTCGCTCTGTCCTAACTTCAGCCAATTAGTGCCTCCACAGGAAATACACATTTCAATTCTGGCTAGATTTGCTATGTTCTTATTTCAGCTGGTGCTTTGAGGCTTTGGGTCTTCTTCCTCCTTCACCTTCTCCTTTGTTGAGCGATGTTCCTGCTCAGGAGGACTGGAGTTTAGTGGGCTGGAAGGCTGAAGTGTCCTAAGACACAGAGCACGCTCATTGTCAGTGTATTAAGGATCATTTGGGACTTCTTCATGGGTTACAGAATAATGTAGATAGTGGTATTGACTATAAGGCCATAAGACATAGGAGCTGAATTAGGCCATTCGGCCCATCAAGTCTGCTCCACCATTCTATCAAAGCTGACTTGTTTTCGCTGGTCAACCCCATTCTCCTGTCTCTTCCCTGCAACCTTTGACACCCTTGCTATCGACTCCACATCTGTCTGTGACAATGAATTCCACAGATTCACCACAGTCTGGCCAAAGAAATTTCTGCTCATTCCATTCTAAAGGGATGTTCTTCCATTCTGAGGCCATGCCCTCATGCCTAAGACTCTCTAACTATTGAGAGTCTTGGACCATCTCCATGTCCACTCTATCCAATCCTTTCAATATTCAGTAAGTTTCAGTGAGATCTGCCCACCCCATTCTTCTAAGCTCCACAAGTACCGGATCAGAGCCATCAAACATTACTGACTTCAGTATCTAGGAAGGTATTGGAGTCCATTAAGGGTGAGGTTTCAGGGTATTTGGAGGCACATGACAAATTAGGCCAAAGTCGGCATGATTTCCTTAAAGGAAGAAATCTTGCCTGACAAATCTGTTGGAATTCTTTGAAGAAATAGCAGGCAGGATAGATAAAGGAGAGGCAATAGATGCTGTTTACTTGGATTTTCAGATGGCCTTTGACAAGGTGCTACGTGAGGCTGCTAAACAAAATTAGAGTCCGTAGTATTCCAGGAAGGGTATCAACGTGGATAGAAGATTGGCTGACTGGCAGGAGGCAAAGAGTAAGAGTAAAGGGAGCCTTCTCTGGCTGGCTGCTGGTGACTAGTGGTGTTCCACAGGGGTCAGTGTTGGGACTGATTATTTTTACCTTATATGTCAATGATTTGGATGGCTAAATTGATAGCTTTGTGGCCAAGTTTACGTACAATATAAAGATAGCTGGTGGGGCATGAAGTGTTGAGGAAGCAAGAACTTTGACAAATTAGGAAATTGGACAAAGAAATGACTTACAGAATATAGTGTATGGAAGTACATGGTCACACATTTTGGTAGGAGGAATAAAGGCATATACTATTTTCTAAATGGGGAGAAAAATAAGAAATCATTGGTGGAAAGGGTCTTAGGAGTCTTCGTGCAGGGTTCCCTAAAGTTTAACTTGCAGATTGAGTCAGTGGTAAGGAAGGCAATGTTAGCATCTATTTTGAAAGTTCAATTTCAAATTTAATTGCCATTCAAATATACACATGATTACAGACAAATGAAACAGCATTCCTCTGAGGCCAAGATGCAAAAAACAGTACCCACAGTCTCACACAGCACATATAGTCATGATAGCAGCTGTGTACATACATCTATTGATGCTTCTGGACACATCTTCAGTGATGTTCCTGGAATCATCGGGTGTTTCGGGTCTTTCAGCATCATACAACCTCCTCCAGGTGACCCAGCCGGGGCTGACCAGACCCCAGCTTGTGTCCAGATGGCTAGCTACTTATGACTCCATGGCTCCCCTCTTTTGAGCCACAGCCATCTTGAGGCCCTCTCTGCCGCATCAGTGGTACTGTGGATGGCTCTCCTCTTCCTCTCTCCCTCAATGCCCAAAATGCTGAAGGCTCTAACTAAGGAACGGGCTACGAATCCCCTACAACCAACCTTCACTGGGAGGCACCTCGCTCTTGCAGCTTCCTATCAACCCCTCCCTTCGCCATTGCCTCCAGAATTTGGTTAACATCTTCATCAAACTGCTTCCACAGTGAAGTCATGTTAGCTGCAGGCCATTTGATCCGCCTCCTGTTAGACTTCATGTTAGAGGGATTAGTTTGCAACCCTTGGAGGTTCTGGGCACTATGGGGTGACTCCGGGCCTGGCCCCTCCTTCGTCTCACCAGGTTGGACGCCTGCGTGTTGTGCTGCTCCTGCTCCCGTCAAACACTTCATCCTCGCTTGGTGGATCTTCAAGCCACGATCGTTCTTGCTTAGATTTCCAGCATCTGCAGATTCTCTGGTTAGTGATTCAAATACATCTATAACCATTTTGATGTGCTAAACCACAAAACATCTGGAAACTGGTATTGCTTTGCATTGTTGTAACTATATGTTATAATTATATGGTTTTGTCAGTTTTAGTCTTGGTTTGTCCTGTGTTTCTGTGATATCATTCTGGAGGAACATTGCATCATTTTTTAATGCATGCATTTCTAAATGACAATAAACGAGAACTGAGTGTCCTCATAATCTAATCTAACTTCATCCTCGCTTGGTGGATCTTCAAGCCGTGATCGTTCTTGCAGATAAACAGTCACAAAAAAATACAGCTCAAGTTCCTGAGTATCGTGGCTTGTAGATTGACGGTGCATAGGATGTTGTTTTGGAGCCACGTTTCTGCGAGAACAAGCAGGCCACATCTCACTGTGGAGCAGCCGCAGATGTATGTGATCCAGCTTGTCATCCATCGAGCAAACACTGGAGAGCAGCACCAATGGGGAGAACTAGAATATAAAAGTATGGATGTAATGATGAGGCTTTAAAAGGTATTAGTCAGACTGCACTTCCAGCATGAGCAGCTGGGCCCCTTATCTAAGAAAGGATGTGCTGCATTGGAGAGGGTTCAGAGGAAGTTTGCGAGAATGATCCCAGGAATGAAATTAATGTATGAGGAACGTTTGATGGTTCTGGGCCTGTCCTTGCTGGAGTTGAGAACGAGAATGGGGGTGGGGGGAGGATCTCATTGAAGTGTATTGAGTATTGAAAGGCTAGATAGAGTGGATGTGGAGAGGTTGTTTCCTGTAGTAGGGGAGTGTCAGACCAGAGGGCATAACATCAGAATAGAAGAATATTTATTTAGAACGGGGATGAGGAGGAATTTCTTAAGCCAGAGGGTGGTGAATCTATGGAATTCATTTGCACAGATGCCTGTGGAGGCCAAGTCATTGGGTATATTTAAAATACAGGTTAATAGGTTCTATTAGTCAGGGGATCAAAGATTACGGGCGGAAGGCAGGAGAGTGGGGTTGAACAGAATAGTAAATCAGCCAGGCTGGAATAGTGGAGCAGGCTTGATGAGCCGAACATCTTAATTCTGCGCCAAGATCTTATGGCCTCTTAGCGTTAGCCCTGGCCCATCTCGTACCAGACATCAGACACCTTCAGCTAAATTATTTTGTGCCAATGTGACTGAAATCAAGGAAGTTAGATTAGATTAGATTATGAGGACACTCAGTCCTCATTTGTTGTCATTTAGAAATGCATGCATTAAAACATGATACAATGTTCCTCCAGAATGATATCACAAGAAACACAGGACAAACCAAGACTAAAACTGACAAAACCACATAATTATGACATATCAACAGAAATTCTGCAGATGCTGGAAATTCAAGCAACACACATCAAAGTTGCTGGTGAACGCAGCAGGCCAGGCAGCATCTCTAGGAAGAGGTACAGTTGACGTTTCAGGCCGAGACCCTTCGTCAGGACTAACTGAAGGAAGAGTGAGTAAGGGATTTGAAAGTGGGAGGGGGAGGGGGAGATCCAAAATGATAGGAGAAGACAGGAGTGGGAGGGATAGAGCCACGAGCTGGACAGGTGATTGGCAAAGGGGATATGAGAGGATCATGTTTACCTGGTCCATTTCAGACACCTCCCTCCCCTTTCTAGATCTTTCTGTCTCTGTCTCTGGAGACAGCTTATCCACTGATGTCTACTATAAGCCTACCGACTCTCACAGCTATCTGGGCTATTCCTCTTCTCACTCTGTCTCTTGCAAAAATGCCATCCCCTTCTCGCAATTCCTTTGTCTCCGCCGCATCTGCTCTCAGGATGAGGCTTTTCATTCCAGGAAGAGGGAGATGTCTTCCTTTTTTAAAGAAAGGGGCTTCCCTTCCTCCACTATCAACTCTGCTCTCAAACGCATCTCCCCCATTTCACGTACATCTGCTCTCACTCCATCCTCCCGCCACCCCACTAGGAATAGGGTTCCCCTGGTCCTCACCTACCACCCCACCAGCCTCCGGGTCCAACACATTATTCTCCGTAACCTCCGCCACCTCCAACGGGATCCCACCACTAAGCACATCTTTCCCTCCCCCCCTCTGCTTTCTGCAGGGATCGCTCCCTACGTGACTCCCTTGTTCATTCGTCCCCCCCATCCCTCTCCACTGATCTCCCTCCTGGCACTTATCCTTGTAAGCGAAACAAGTGCTACATATGCCCTTACATTTCCTCCCTTACCACCATTCAGGGCCCCAGACAGTCCTTCCAGGTGAGGCGACACTTCACCTGTGAGTCGGCTGGGGTGATACACTGCGTCCGGTGCTCCCGATGTGGCCTTCTATATTTTGGCGAGACCCGATGCAGACTGGGAGACCGCTTTGCTGAACACCTACGCTCTGTCCGCCAGAGAAAGCAGGATCTCCCAGTGGCCACACATTTTAATTCCACGTCCCATTCCCATTCTGACATGTCTATCCACGGCCTCCTCTACTGTAAAGATGAAGCCACACTCAGGTAGGAGGAACAACACCTTATATTCCGTCTGGGTAGCCTCCAACCTGATGGCATGAACATCGACTTCTCTAACTTCCGCTAATGCCCCACCTCCCCCTCGTACCCCATCCGTTATTTATTTTTATATACACATTCTTTCTCTCACTCTCCTTTTTCTCCCTCTGACTATACCCTTTGCCCATCCTCTGGTTCCCCCCCCTCCCGTTGTCTTTCTCCTCGGACCTCCTGTCCCACGATCCTCTCATATCCCCTTTGCCAATCACCTGTTCAGCTCTTGGCTCCATCCCTCCCCCTCCTGTCTTCTCCTATCATTTTGGATCTCCCCCTCCCCCTCCCACTTTCAAATCTCTTACTAACTCTTCCTTCAGTTAGTCCTGACGAAGGGTCTCGGCCTGAAACGTCAACTGCACCTCTTCCTAGAGATGCTGCCTGGCCTGCTGCGTTCACCAGCAACTTTCATTATGACATATAGTTACAACAGTGCGAAGCAATACCAGTTTCCAGATATTTTGTGGTTTAGCACGTCAAAATGGTTATAGATGTATTTGAATCACTAACGAGAGAATCTGCAGATGCTGGAAATCCAAGCAACACACACAAAATGCTGGAGGAACTCAGCAGGCCAGGCAGCATCTATGCGAAAAAAGTACAGTTGACATTTCAGGCCGAGACCCATCAAATATAATAAATGTATTTGTTCTGTTTCAGGTAATCAACCCTCACCACACTTATTTTGGGTGTCTAGTTTCTCTGTTTCCCTAAGTTTTCAATCATCCACGTGAATTGTCCCAGCAAAGGGTTTGAATATTGAGGGGTCTTGTCAGTTACATTGCACTCTTGTTATAAACGTCATTCAATGGAACGATTTGTCAGACACAAAATGTTGAAATCAGCAATGTGATTATAGCAATTGCATTGCATCACATTATGAGTTCAGCGACATTCTATTCAGAAGGTCTCCAAGAAAATACCTGCTTGTCATGAAGAATAAAGACTTTTGGCATCTGTCAGCTCTCATCCTCCAGTAAATTAGTCGGTCAATAACAGAGAGCATGGTGTTGTTAGGTGAAGTTTAAAAGATATTCCTTTGTCAGAACTGAGAAAGGGAAATAAGGTGATTTTAAGTTGCAAAGTGGTGGGAGGGATGGGTAAAACAAGGGAGATGTTTGTGATTAGAAGCCAGGTCAAATGGGTTAATGGGGGCAGTCAGAGGGTGATTATACCCACTATGTGTTGCTGATGCAGGGCTGTGGAACGTGTCCAAACTAGAGAACAATTGAGCCAATGTGGTAGATGGATAACTTAACAGTGAAAATGGCACTGAGCCTCTATTCTTGTCAAACATAAGGAAATTAATGTAGCCAAAATGGAAACTTAATTTGCATGATACAATATTCCACCTAAGGTTAAATTAGACGAAAATGGATTTGATGGAATTTTGTCTTATCATCAGTTCACCAGAGCATCCACAATGAAAAAAGCAATAACAAATTAGGAATACAGAAAAATAGTAGTTATTCAAGAAAGGATAGAGAAAATAAATTACAGTCAAGTTGGGCAGACATTCAGAAATCGGCGACATCTTTCATGAGATGTGTTGTCTTTGTGGCAGCAGTACAATGTGATACATAATAGAAAAAACATGAATTACAGTAAATATAATTAAAAGTAAGTACTTCAAAAATAGAAATAAAAAATGCAGTGAGGTAGTGTTCATGGGTTCAATGTCCATTCAGAAATCTGATGGCAGAGGGGAAGAAGCTTTTCCTGAATTGTTGTGTGTGTTTTCAGGCTCCTGTACCTCCTTCCTGATGGTAGCAATGAGAACAATCATGACCTGGGGGATGGAGGTCCTTAATGATGGACGCCACCTTTTTGAGGCATCGATCCTTGAAGATGTTCTGGATACTAGGGAGGCTGGTGCCCATGATGGAGCTGACTGAGTTTACATCTCTCTACAGCTCATTTTGATCTTGTGCAGTAGCACCCCCCCACTACCATACCAGTTAGAATGCTCTCTATGGTACATCTGTAGAAATTTGCGAGTGTCTTTGGTGACATACCTCATCTCCTCAAACTCCCAATGAAATATAGCTGCTGTCATGCTTTCTTTGCTGCAGCAATATGTCATGGTCCAGGACAGATCCTCAGATGTTTGGACAGGAACTTGAAATTGTTCACTCTCTCCACTTCTGATCCCTCTATGAGGAGTGGTGTGTGTGTTCCCTCATCTTACCCTTTCTGAAGTCCACAAACAGTTCTTTGGTGATGAGTGGAAGATTGTTGCTGAGACACCACTCAACTAGCTGATCTATCTCGCTGCTGTACGCCCTCTCATCACCATCTGAAATCCTGCCAACAATAGTGGTATCATCAGCAAATTTATACAACGTATTAGAGCTGTGCCGAGCCACACAATCATGGGTGAAGAGATAGTGGAGCAGTGGACTAAGTACACATCCCTGAGGTGCACCAGTGTTAATTGTCAGTGAGGAGGAGATGTTATTTCCCATCCACACAAATTGTGGTCTCCAGCAAGAAGGTCAAAGATCCATTTGCAGAGGGAGGTACAGAGGCCCAGGTTCTGGAGCTTTTTGATCAGAACTGTGGGAATAATTGTGTTAAACATGAGCTGTAGTCGATAAACAGCGTCCTGATATAGATATTTGTATTGTCCAGGTGATCCAAAGCCACATGAAGAGCCAATAAGATCGCATCTGCCGTAGACCTACTGTGGCGATAGGCAAATTGCAACAAGGTCCTCACTGAGAGAGGAGTTAATTCTAGCCATAACCAACCTCTCAAAACACTTCATCACTGTAGATTTTACTGCAATCCATATAAAGATAGTGATAAAAAGCACTTAAAAAGGTAGTTTATGATTAAGAAAAGGATTGTGAATCGTAGAAATCGTCTCCCTCAGGGCACTCTGGCTACTCAATGCTGGTACAGTAGAGATTGTTTTTTTTGGAATATCAGAAGTCAGAGTTGGAGTAAAAGTCTAACTTTGGTATTATGAAACAGAATAGAACCTGACTTATATTAAGTGGAGGTACGAATTGTTAAGCGCCTTTAATGCAAACTTTAACACACAGACATAAACTGAATCACTTAATTAAACAAGTCGAATCTGCATCTTCATACCCATCTAATTATAGTGACTGGTCGTTCTACACACCCAAAATGCTAGAGGAACTCAGCAGGCCAGGCAGCATCTGTGTGGAAAAGAGTAAAGAGTCGACGTTTCCAGCCGAGATCCTTCTCCAGGTCTGGAAAATACACTGATGAAGGTCTCGATCCGAAACGTCGACTCTTTACTCTTTCCCGTAGTTGCTGCCTGGCCTGCTGAGTTCTTCCAGCATTTTGTGTGTGGTGCTTTGGATTTCCAGCATTTCTCATGTTTGTTCTATGTACCCTGCAGGTAGACTGGGGTGGGGATCTGTCTATCCTCACCCAGCTGTCTGGGCTCTTTTTATTTCTCCTATCTAACGATCCACTTTACCTTTCCTCTCCCATCTTCCCTCCCGTCGCTTTCTCCTTCATCCTACCACCTTTCTACCCAACCCAATTCTCACTCCCTTGCTTGTTCTCTCCTCAGCCGGTCTCCTCCCTCCACGTAATCACCCGCCCGCTAGCCCCCATCATCTCCGCCCTCGCCCAGCAGGCACCTTCAATTGTACCGCCGGCCAGCCCACCTTCCGCCTTCGGCCTTCCGCGTCCTGAGCCGCGAGTCTGCGCCCAGGCGCCGCCCGCGACACAAAGCGTGGCGCCCGGATTGGGCGGCTGCGGTCACGTGGTCCGTATAAAGGCCCGGCACCCCACCCCTCCCCCTCCCGGACGGGTGCCTGGGTTTCTCCCCTTTCTTTGCCCTCGCCATTTTGTTGGTTGCGAGCGGATCGGCGGCGGTGTGGCCTCTTGAGTTGTGAGCGACCCGGCGGTCTTGTCACAGTCAGTCCGCGGCATCTACACCGTCCCGGTACCGGCGCCCGCGGAGGAGCCGAGCCCTTCTCCCTTCCCTCCGTTACTGCCGTACGGGTGCAGCCCGGCGTCTGTCAGTCTCATGGAACAGCCCATGGCGGCCGTGGGCTCCGAGGAGTTTCCCGAAGGGGCCAAGATAAACGCCAGCAAGAACGAGGAGGATGAAGGGTGAGTGCGGTCGGCTGTGCATCGTGGGCGGGGTGGCGTTCACACGGGGCCGATGGTTCTGGGGTCGGAGACGGGGCGAGGTGCACAGTCAAAATGGTTCAGGAATTCAGCAGGCCGGGCAGGGTCTAAATGTCTACGCTTCAGGCTGAGACCTGTCACCAAGACTTCTCTGTGCATTTACTCAAAATTTCCAGCATCTGCAGAATTTCCGATGTGGAAAGTGCTCGGGGCCCCGGTTGCTGGGGTAGGCTGGTTTCAAATTAACCCTGGGGCTAAACCTAAACTTTTCAGCATTGACCAGTGTCTGTCTTGGTCCAGTCAAACGATTTGGGAAGATTGCGCTGGTTGCCCCTTTTTGTTTTGGATCAATAAGTGATGTTGCTTCTTGTGTGTGACCTAGTTTTGGTATCTCCGCCCCACTTCCCTTCGGCCGCCTGCTTGCAGGTTTGGCTTTTATTTTGCGTCCATGCCCGAATGAAATTAAAACATGACTAAGCGAAAGTGTTCTTTCTCCTTCTGAAAGGCTTGCTAGGGTATTTTTTTTTTGGCCTGCCTTCTCTCCTCCGCACCGCCCTCAGAACATTGTGTAGATTATTGCACAAGTACTATGGTTTCAAGTACAGTAATCCGTTTCCTTGGATCTTCAAACTTAAGGAAACAATTTGGTGGGAAAGTCAAACGATTTTTAAAATGTACCAGTACATCCTAAGGAGCACTGAAGATATAAATACTTTCCCCACCCCTCCCCCTCTCGAGCATGGCATTCAAGTGACTAATACATAGGGATAATGTGTTAAAATAACTTGAATAAACATTATTTAATGTGTACAGTTGGATGATATTTTCAGTTCTAAACATATCAAAATTTATAGTATGATTGTCATGATCACTATATACATCTTTATTGTTTGCAGAAAAATGTTCATTGGGGGTCTTAGCTGGGACACAAGCAAGAAGGATTTGACAGATTATTTGTCCAAGTTCGGTGAAGTTGTGGACTGTACCATAAAAATGGATGCAGTGACTGGTCGATCAAGAGGATTTGGTTTTGTACTGTTCAGAGAACCTGCCAGTGTGGACAGGGTAAATCATATCCAAACTTCTAAGCTGCTGTGGATCATTTTGACAGTTGGTGTATTTTCCTGTGTGTTCATGGCTAAAAGATACTAAATGATATTTAGAATTGTGTTATAAATGGATATCAATTCTTGAAAATTTGAATATCCAGTTGTGACATAAACACAAAGGGAGTTTTATTTGTTTTTTCCCTTTTTAGGCACAATGTTAGTGAGATTGTTAGTTTCTTTTCATAAATGTTTAGGATGTCCTAGTTGGAGCAAGTTTCTGGTCTGGTACTTTATTTGTGCTACTCTGTAAGTAACAATAGTATTAACCTATTTGTGAGTTTGGGAAGAGGCGTAAAATTTGCCTCAACTCCATTTCTTCTGTGCTGCTGTATAATTATTAAGAGAAATGGAGCATGATCTGTGCACAAATCAAGTTTGTCATGGGTGTGTGGAAGTTGGCTTACAGATAGCTGACTGAAGTGAACCCAATTTTGTATGTGTGATCTGTAGTTGAGAACTTTGTTGAAAACTCAATCCATTTTTGAAGATATTTGTTGTCAGCAGGGAATGATACCAAGAAGCGTGCACTTTGTGTTCTTGTGGCACTGATTTCTGCTTTTCACCCCAGCTCATGAATCTTATTGGCAGGAAGCTAGGTGAGTAAAGAGCGGATGTGATCATTTTAAGTACACAAATGTGCTTTTTGTTATTGATCCCCGCTGGGAAAAATATATTGGATTGAGGTAGGAGATTCTGTGCAACTGAATTTGATCTCTGCTGCAGAAGTTTAAACATCTTCTTGGCTTATTATACGAGAAATTAATTTAAATTGGGCAGTTGATTTGTTTCCATTTAATATATGAATGGGATGCAATTTGAATTCATGAATTTGTCTGAAAATACAATTTGGTCATAAGCTAATATTAATTTTTTATTGTAGAGCCAGATAAGTAACACGGCTAATATTTCTGCTTGTGTTGCAATTGACTAAATAGTACTGAGTTCATAGCTGGAATTTTAGCAGAATGGATAAACTTCAGAAATTAAGAGTTAATTTTCCTCTGCCTGCTTCACATTTTTG
Organism: Mobula birostris; assembly: GCF_030028105.1. Classification (NCBI taxonomy): domain Eukaryota; kingdom Metazoa; phylum Chordata; class Chondrichthyes; order Myliobatiformes; family Myliobatidae; genus Mobula; species Mobula birostris. The sequence continues at coordinate 93,459,280 of NC_092372.1, read as the reverse complement.
TAATTAGTGTAAGCCTAAGTTTTTAACATTACATTTAGTTTTCGTTCAGCCTCAAACAAGTTTAGGTAGCTTGCACAAATTTTCTTTTGTACAGAAACTTTTCTTCAACTCTTCTAGGTGTTGGAACTGAAGGAACACAAGCTTGATGGGAGGCTTATTGACCCGAAAAGAGCCAAGGCAATAAAAGGCAAGGAGACAGCTAAGAAAGTGTTTGTTGGGGGCCTAAGTCCTGATGTACCAGAAGAAATGGTTAAGGACTACTTTGGAGCATATGGAGAGGTAAGTTGAACCCTGACATTAACTTTGAGGGGTACTGCTTTTAAGGTTCACAGGAATATTCTGATTCTCTGCTAATTCTGTAAAAATTTGGGTTTGTTATATTTACTGTTTTAGAATGTGCCAGTGTAAAACCTACCTTTTCATTCAATTGCACACTAATTTTAAGACGAAGCATGCAGTGCTTAAGATATTGAATGAGTACAGTCGGCCCTCCATATCCGCGAGGGATTGGTTCTGGGACCCCTCACAGATACCAAAAAACCCGGATGCTCGAGTCCCTTATTCAACCTGTCTCAAAACATAGAACAGTACAGCACAATACAGGCTCTTTGGCCTACAATGTTCTGCCGACCCAAACCCTGCCTCCCATATAAGCCCCCACCTTAAATTCCTCCATATACCTGTCTAGTAGTCTCTTAAACTTCACTAGTGTATCTGCCTCCACCACTGACTCAGGCAGTGCATTCCACGCACCAACCACTCTAAGTAAAAAACCTTCCTCTAATATCCCCCTTGAACTTCCCACCCCTTACCTTAAAGCCATGTCCTCTTGTATTGAGCAGTGGTGCCCTGGAGAAGAGGCGCTGGCTATCCACTCTTTCTATTCCTCTTATTATCTTGTACACCTCTATCATGTCTCCTCTCATCCTGTTTCTCTCCAAATAGTAAAGCCCTAGCTCCCTTAATCTCTGGTCATAATCCATACTCTCTAAACCAGGCAGCATCCTGGTAAATCTCCTCTGTACCCGTTCCAATGCTTCCACGTCCTTCCTATAGTGAGGTGACCAGAACTGGACACAATACTCCAAGTGTGGCCTAACCAGAGTTTTGTAGAGCTGCATCATTACATCGCAACTCTTAAACTCTATCCCTCAACTTATAACAGCTAACACCCCATAAGCTTTCTTAACTACCCTATCCACCTGTGAGGCAACTTTCAGGGATCTGTGGACATGTATCCCGAGATCCCTCTGCTCCTCCACACTACCAAGTATCCTGCCATTTATTTTGTACTTTGCCTTGGAGTTTGTCCTTCTAAAGTGTACCACCTCACACTTCTCTGGGTTGAACTCCATCTGCCACTTCTCAGCCCATTTCTGCATCCTATCAATGTCTCTTTGCAATCTTTGACAATCCTCTACACTATCTACAACACCATCAACCTTTGTGTCGTCTGCAAACTTGCCAACCCACCCTTCTACCCCCACATCTAGGTTGTTAATAAAAATCACGAAAAGTAGAGGTCCCAGAACAGATCCTTGTGGGACATCACTAGTCACAATCCTCCAATCTGAATGCACTCCCTCCACCACGACCCTCTGCCTTCTGCAGGCAAGCCAATTCTGAATCCACCTGGCCAAACTTCCCTGGATCGCATGCCTTCTGACTCTCTGAATAAGCCTACCGTGTGGAACCTTGTCAAATGCCTTACTAAAATCCATATAGATCACATCCACTGCACTACCCTCATCTATATGCCTGGTCACCTCCTCAAAGAACTCTATCAGGCTTGTTAGACACGATCTGCCCTTCACAAAGCCATGCTGACTATCCCTGATCAGACCATAATTCTCTAAATGTCCATAGATCCTATCTCTTAAGAATCTTTTCCAACAGCTTTCCCACCACAGACGTAAGGCTCACTGGTCTATAATTACCTGGACTATCCCTACTACCTTTTTTGAACAAGGGGACAACATTCACCTCCCTCCAATCCTCCGGTACCATTCCCATGGAAAACGAGGACATAAAGATCCTAGCCAGAGGATCAGCCTGGGGAATATTCCGTCAGGCCCCGGGGACTTATCTGTCCTAATGTATTTTAACAACTCCAGCACTTCCTCTCCCTTAATATCAACATGCTCCAGAACATCAACCTCACTCATGTTGTCCTCACCATCATCAAGTTCCCTCTCATTGGCAAATACCGAACAGAAGTATTCATTGAGGACCTCACTCACTTCCACAGCCTTCAGGCACATCTTCCCATCTTTATCTCTAATCGGTCCTACCTTCACTCCTGTCATCCTTTTGTTCTTCACATAATTGAAGATTGCCTTGGGGTTTTCCTTTACCCTACTCGCAAGGCCTTCTCATGCCCCCTTCTTGCTCTTCTCAGCCCCTTCTTAAGCTCCTTTCTTGCTTTCCTATATTCCTCAATAGACCCATCTGATCCTTGCTTCCTAAGCCTCATGTATGCTGCCTTCTTCCACCTGACTAGACTTTCCACCTCACTTGTCACCCATGGTTCCTTCACCCTACCATTCTTTATCTTCCTCACCGGGACGTAACATTCTGCAAGAGATCTCTAAACATCGACCACATGTCCATAGTACATTTCCCTGCAAAAACATCATCCCAATTCACACCCGCAAGTTCTAGCCTTATAGCCTCGTAATTTGCCCTTCCCCAATTAAAAATGTTCCTGTCCTCTTTGATTCTATCCTTTTCCATGATAATGCTAAAGGCCAGGGAGCAGTGGTCACTGTCCCCCAGATACTCACCCACTGAGAGATCTGTGACCTGACCCGGTTCATTACCTACTACTAGATCTAGTATGGCATTCCCCCTAGTCGGACTGTCCACATACTGTGTCAGGAATCCGTCCTGGACACACTTAACAAACTCTGCCCCATCTAAGCCCTTGGAACTAATCAGGTGCCAATCAATATTAGGGAAGTTAAAGTCACCCATGATAACAACCCTGTTAGTTTTGCACCTTTCCAAAATCTGCCTCCCAATATGCTCCTCTGTATCTCTGCTGCTACCAGGGGGCCTATAGAATACCCCCAATAGAGTAACTGCTCCTTTCCTGTTCCTGACTTCCACCCATACTGACTCAAAAGAGGATCCTGCTACATTACCCATCCTTTCTGTAGCTGTAATAGTATCCCTGACCAGTAATGCCAGCCCTCCTCCCCTTTTTCCGCCCTCTCTATCCCTCTTAAAGCACTGAAATCCAGGAATATTGAGAATCCATTCCTGCCCTGGTGCCAGCCAAGTCTCTGTAATGGCCACTACGTCATAATTCCATGTATGTATCCAAGCTCTCAGTTCATCACCTTTGTTCCTGATGCTTCTTACATTGAGGTACACCCATTTCAGCCCTTTTACCTTACTGTCTTTACACCGTTTATTCTGCTTCTCTTTCCTCAAAGCCTCTCTGTATGTTAGATCTGGCTTTACTCCATGCACTTCTTTCACTGCTCTATTGCTGTGCGTCCCATCCCCCTTGCAAATTAGTTTAAACCCTCCCAAACCATGGTAGCAAACCTACCTGCAAGGATATTGCTCCCCCTCGAGTTCAGGTGCAACCCATCCAATCTGTACAGGTCCCACCTTCCCCAGAAGAGATCCCAATGATCTAAAAATCTAAAACCCTGCTCCCTGCACCAACTCCTCAGCCACGCATTCAACTGCCATCTCCTCCAATTCTTACCATCTCTGTCACGTAGCACTGGCAACAATCCTGAGAACGCCATCCTTGAGGTCCTGTTCTTCAGCCTTCTGCCTAGTTCCCGAAACTCACACTTCAGGACCTCATCCCTCTTCCTGCCTATGTCGTTGGTCCCTACATGTATCACGACTTCTGGTTGCTTTCCCTCTTGTACCAGGATGTCGTGCACCCGGTCAGAGACATCCCGGACCCTGGCACCCGGGAGGCAACAAACCATGTGAATGTCCTTCTCACGTCCATAAAATCTCCTGTCTGCTCCCCTGACTATAGAGTCTCCAATGACGACAGCTCTGCTGTTCTCCGTCCCACCCTTCTGCACCACCGGGTCAGACTCAGTGCTGGAGGCCCTGCCACCGTGGCTCACAGCTGGTGGGTCGTCCCCGCCAACAGTAGCCAGGACGATAAACTTATTATTCAGGGGAATGGCTACAGGGGCGCTCTGCACTACCTGTCTGCTCACCTTCGCGTTTCCCCCGCTGACTGTCACCCAACGACCTGCTTCTGACAGCCTAGGTGTGACTACCTCCCTGTAGCTCTCATCTATGACTGCCTCATTCTCCCTTATGAGTCGAAGGTTATCCAGCTGCTGCTCCAGATTCCTTACATGGTCTTCCAGATTGCCCAGCCGTATGCACTTCTGGCAGATGTGACTCTGCGGGAGAGGGGAGTTCCCCCAAGACTGCCACATCTCACATGAGAGGCACATCACCGTCTCAGGAGGCATTGTAAAGACTTAACTGTGAGCAAGCTTGTCCTCCGCCTCTTCTCGTTGAAGCCTCTCGAGTCAAAGCCTCAAAGCTCCACTCCTTCACTAGCCCACTCACTCACTGGCCGCTTCGCTTGAGCTATCCCTTTATTTATCTGTTTGAGCTTTTCAAAATGCTTGGTCACCTGACCTTGATTGCCCAATCAGCTGCTTTCTGCTGAGTCTGAGCTATTCAAATCTTGAGTGTCTAATCAACGGCTTTCTGCTGATCTATTGAAATCTTGATTGACTTGATTGCACAGACCAACTGCCAAAACTGCCAGAATCTCTCGAGTCAAAGCCTCAAAGCTCCACGCACTCACTGGCCGTTTTCCACTGCGGTGAATTTTAGGACCCAGCGGAACCCCAGACTTTATTTAACCTGTCTCAGTGCAGTGGACATTAGGACCCGACGGTGGAGCTGTGAGTCCGCTGTGTTTCTGTTCACGAAATAATCACGAAAACGATTGAAAATAAATTGGAAATAATAAAGCGATTAGTAAGAGGTGAAACGCCATCTGTCATTGGAAAAGCGTTAAGCTACAGTCGGTCAACGATTGGAACAATTTTAAAGGATAAAGTGAGAAAGGCCCTGCCCCGATGAAAGCTATAATTATTACGCAGCAACGCAGTGGTTTAATTATTGGGTTTTGGGTTTTTGGTCCTTCACATCAACCTGGCACGGATGGAGAGCGCTCGGGAGCGGTCTGTCACTGGATCGAACTCAGGAACTTCCGTTCCTGAGCCCGGCGCTGAAACGTACGTTTCTTAAGTGTTTTATATGCATAGAAAGGTAAAATATATACTATATATTAAGCCAAACGTTTGGCTAACTGACACTAAGTAATACCGGATGTACCTGTTCCGACTTACTTAGTAAGAGAACCGTTTTTTTTTTCCGATCCCGATCCACGATAACCTGCGCACATCCTCCCGTATACTTCTAAATCATCTCTAGATTGCTTATAATACCTAATACAATGTAAATAGTTGTTATACTGCATTGTTTAGGGAATTATAACAAGAAAAAAAAGTTTGTACATGGTTGAATAACAAGTGCTAGAAAAGCACTTCCAGGTTTTCTTGATTCGCGGTTGGTTGAATTCGCGCATGCTTAACTCGCAGATAAGGAGGGCCAACTGTATTCTACTTTTAAGAATGATTCATTGCCATGCATCTCCTACCAATGTGTAAATGTAGGTGGGGGTAGGCCAGTTGGCCCTTGAGCTTGCACTATCTTTTAATAAGATGGCTGATTGAATCTTGGTCTCCCCATACCTGTCTAATTTCCCCTGTCTTTGACTCTGGAGTAGGAAAATTCCAGAGCCTGAAACCTCTGCCAGAAGACATTTCTCTTCATTACTGTTATTTTGGACTCTGCCTTCTTTCTAGGTACCCTTACTGGGATATCATACTCTCAGCATTCATTCTGTCAAACCCCCTCAGAATCTTCAATGTTTCAATACAAATTTCTTTCAATCTTCTAAGCTCTTAAGTACAAGTCAACCCCTTCTTTCTAAAAGGTAACAAAATGAGCTTTTTATTTTTTATACGAATACCATACATCCTCGTATGAAGATCAAAACTATTTGCAATACTACAGGTGTATATCACCAGTAAAGCTCTGTGTAAAGTTGCATCAAGCCATTATTTTTATACTCTCCTGGGAATAAATGTGATTTTTCAATTACTTTTTCTAATTGTTGTGTTTGAGCCATAACTTTTGGTTCATGTACCAGGGCCCTAAGATCTCTATAAACAATACATTTTGTACCTTTACTCCTTTTAAATAATGTTTACCTTTTTTGTAGAGGATAACCTATTTTTCTCTGCATTTACTTTATCTGACAACTACTTCAAAGTTCAAAGTAAATTTATTATCAAAGTTACCAACTCATTTATCTAGACTGTTTTTGTAATGGTCATCCAATTCTCTGTTCATGCTAGTGTTACCTCTCTTCCAACAATCATTCCCCCCCCCCCCCCATCCAACTGTGCACTTGCTTTGGGCAGAAACCTTTTGTGTTGACACCTTACTAAATGCTTGATAGAATTCTAAATGCTGGTATCAACTGTTTTATCCACAGTTTGTTGCATTCACAAAAAGCAACTTTTTCAAATGCTATTTCTTTTAAGACGTGTTGTGCTTGATGTACACTTGATTTGTCACTAGGCTAGCATTTAAAAGGTTCAATGGTTCCATTTAATATCAGAGAATGTATACAATATACAACCTGAAATTCTTGCTTTTTGCAGACATGCATGATAAGAGGAGTACCCCAAAGAATGAGTGACAGTTTCAACGTTAGAACCCTAAAGCCCCTTCTACCCCCCTACACACTAGGCAGCAAAGCATCAACCTTCCCCCCCCCCCCATCCACTTATTTCAGCAAGAAGCATCAACAGCAACCATCCACCAAGCAAGCAATAGCAAAACTATTGTATTTGATGTTTTTTTTTATCCAGCATGAAATTAATACACCAGATTTGTATCCAGTGTGTGTGGAAGTGCTCCTTGCGATTTATTTATTTATTGAGATACAGCATGGAATAGACCCTTCTGGCCCTTTGAACCACAGTGCCCAGCAATCCCTTGATTAAATCCTAGCTTAATGATGGGACAATTTACAATGACCAATTAACCTACCATCTGGTACGTCTTTGGACTGTGGGAGGAAACTGGAGTACCTGGGGGAAACCCACGCAGTCCCAGGGAGAATGTGCAAACTCCTTACAGGCAGTGGTGGGAATTGAACCTGGGTCACCTATACTGTAAAGCATTGTGCTAACCACTGCGCTGCCCTTTTATTACTTAATATTTATTTCATAGTTACTTGTAAGTGTTGTGTAGTTACTTTAATATAGTAGTATTTAATTTAAAAGTTGATTTTATGTACTTGTTTATGTTATAGTTTCCAAATTTTTAGCACAAGATTGCAATTTCCTTAAGTAAATTGAACAAGTTCTGTAAAAAGGCATGAAATATCTCTAAACTGATTTTCATCTAGATTGAAGGCATTGAACTTCCAATTGACAACAAGACTAATGAGCGGAGAGGATTCTGCTTCATCACATTCAAGGAAGAAGAGCCAGTGAAAAGGCTCTTGGAAAATAAGTATCATAATATAGGCTCCAGCAAGGTAGGTCCAGTAATACAATTTAAAGATAATAGTTTTGGGAAGAGCTCTCGTGTAATAACTATAGCAGTATTTATATAAATAAATCTTCAAGCAAAGGTAGAAAACTGCAGACGTTGGAATTGCTTTATAGGTGGTTTCATCCAATGGAGAGAGAAATGGTTCATGCTTCAGTTTAAGAGCTCTCAGAACTGAAGAGTTGAGAGATTTTTCCAGATAAGTCACATGGTTGTTGGTGGGTGGGGGGGGATTCTGCACAGATAACAAACAATATTTTTGGAGACTAGGGAAGATTCTTTTGCACAAATCATGGAATAGACTTGCTGAAATAGTGTGGCAAAGATCAATAGATCAATTAATGAAGTTTGGAGTTAACAGTAATGGGATAAGGGTGAAGGGCTAAATAAAACTAAAGCTGTAAACAAGGCTGGAATAGATGCTACCTGAAATTGTTGAATTCATTATTTGTTGTAGAAGCCAAAAATGTATTTAGTCAGATGTGAGCTGGGATGAGAAACTTGTGATGTTTGGCAGAATTCTGGTCTTGCCAATGGTTCTGATTTCTTGGACTGTGATAAACAACAGATGGTTTGCAAGTACTGGCATCTTCTGCAACCTGCGTGGTTTGACTCCTGACCTGCCTGAATGCTTGACAGATAGTAGCTCTGGCTATGCAGTTTCTAGGAATCTCAGAACAGCTCAAGTTCTTCAAAAAGGTGTGACCTGTGATGGATGTAGGCGAGGACTGGGATGAGTTCTAGCTCTAGACTGGAGGCAAGACATTGCTGCAATGATGTTTGAGGGTGTCATTGATGGATACCTGGGAACTTGTCTGATATAGTTGGTTAATCTGAGTACTGGTGCAGACCCAGCTCAAGGCACTGCTGTACCTGCAGTAGTGGGTACAGATGTCATCAAAGCTGGGTTACAAATTTGGACTCTCCCTGAGACAAACTGCAATTTCAAAGAGTTCTTTTTCAGAAATAAGCTGCTCCTTGCACAATGTGATGTAAGTATCTTTGAATTGCCATCCCTGCCATGTTCTGCTCACAAACTTTATTCTGATAAAGACAGGCATTTGTACTCAAAGTGCAGTGGTTATTGAGTGAGGACAAGGGAGTAAATGGCCCAGCGTCCTGACCTAGAGGATTGGAACATGTTTGCTTTGTGAGGAAGCTGTAAGCAGCTACTCTTTCATTTAATAAAACACAAAAATAGCACAATCAGGCTTAGCAAAGCTGATGCCTACTCTATGGTCTGATTTAGATGCATTTCTGAAGCACTTCAGTTTGTGCTTGTCTTCCTTGGTCTAGGTGGTAGAATTATATTTCTGCTTCACTGATTAGAGTTTTTGGCAACTGGGTGGGGGATTGGGCATGAAGGTCTTGAATAGAGGAAAGGCGAGTGTTGAATCTCATACAACTGCAGATGTTTTAATTGCAAATTGGATGTGTAATTACAAAATTAATGTCAGTTTTGTGGTTATTTTGATACGAGGAGCCATAGAAACATAGAAAGCAGAAGGAGGCCCCTCAATCTTTCTCTACCATGGCTGATAACATAAGAAATAGGAGCAGGGGTAGGCCATCCAGTCCATTGAGCCTGCCCCGCCATTCAATAAGATCATGGCTGATCTGTCCATAAACTCAGCTCCATCTACCTGCCTTTTCCCCATAACTGTTAATTCCCTTACTATGTTAAAAACCTGTCTAACTGTTTCTTAAATATATTTAGTGAAGAAGCCTCAACTGCTTCCCTGGGCAGAGAGTTCAACAGATGCACCACTCTCTGGGGAAAAACAGTTTCTCCTCAGGGAGGGAACGTGGACTCAGACCATGACTCATCTCTGCCTAAATCTTCTCTCCTGAATCTTGAGGCAATGTCCCCTAGTTCTAGTCTCACCTACCAATGGAAACAACTTTCCTACTTTTATCTTATCTATCCCTTTCAAAATTTTGTATGTTTCTATAAGATCCCCTCTCATTCTTTGGAATTCCAGTGAATATAGTTCCAGGCGACTCGATCTCTCCTCATGGGTTAATCCCTTCATCCCTGGAATCAACCTGCTGAACCTCCTCTGCACTGCCTCCAAAGGCAGTATATCCTTCCTCAAGTTATTTCAATGTATTGCTCCCTCCCCAAGCCCCTGGAAGTCTTCTGCATCCAGAAGTGTATCGATTTGTGATTGTCTTGATCTCTACAGCCGTCTGACTGCTCATCTCACTTTCTAAATATTTTCTGTGAACTGAGATTAACCTGTCATTCTAGGCACCGCAGTCAGTGGAATCATCCTGCCGGCAAATTGTTTGTCAGATCCAAGATTAGCTTTATTTGTCACATGTACATGGAAATATAGTGCAATGTGTTGTTTGTGTCAGATTAAATCAGCGAGGGTAGTGCTGGACTGCCCACAAGTATCGCTACTACCAGTGCCAACATAGTTTGTCCACAACTTACTAACGCTAATCATATGTCTTTGAAAACCGGAGCACCTAAAGTTACAGAGAAAATGTACAGACTTCTTAAAGATGTTGGTGGAAATTGAACCTCAGTCTTACAGCTGGTGCTGTAATAGTGTTAGGCTAATCGTTACGCTGCTGTGCTGCCCCTGTTTCATTTAGATTCCCTCTACTAAACTTTTGAGCACAAACCCAATCTCTCCTTTTATGGCAGCCTTGTCATCTGAGCAATCAATCTCCTAGCAAGTATATTTTGTGATAAGGACACCAAAACTGCACACAATGTAATACTCTGGTCTCATTGAGCTTTTATAACTGTACTTGCACCATCTTGCTACTAATCAGTTGCCACCTTAACTGTTTCTGTATGTTGAAAATAATGGGTATCTAAGATTGAAGTCTCTTTTTACATCAACACTTTGCAATCTAACATCTATATTGAGCTATGTAAGCTTAAACTCTCTACCTATTTTTGAATCTCTGATTATTTCCTCCCTATTTGAAATCTCTTCCAGTTCTGCTATCTTGTTGTGTTGCTGCCTAAAATCTTAATTGGCCCACAATTCAATGCTTCATCTGTGGGTTACTTTACCTCCCCAAACCTGATCTCAGCAATTTCCCAAATCTTCTCGAATGCTTACCACTTTTGTAGCTGTCTCTTCATAGTGGCCACTTTCTCTGTGACTTTCCACTTTTAAATGTTGATACCGCTTATCAAAAGTTAATTCCCTATCTACACTGCTTTTTACCACTTCCCTGACTTATTAGTTTAATATGAACTGTCTGGGTGCTCAAATTTATTTGATTGAAGTAGTTTAATTGGCAATCATATTGACAAATACACAAACAATTCTCATAATAAATCAGAGTAATATCTTGGTGATCAGTTACTGAGCTCAGTGTTTTTCTTTGCATTTAAATATGGCATAAATATATGGACTGATACACTTTAGTTAATTGGTGTTTATGTCATAGGGCCTTATTTACCCATGCCTACTGTCTGCCTTTGTAATCAAATATATTTACAATGCTTTCTGCTACATTTTCTAACACTTGATCTGACCCATTGTCCCATTTAGGGCAGCAGAGAAGTGTGCACATTATTTTCTGTGACTGTATGGGTTCTCTCTGTGTGCACTGGCTTTCTGTACATCCCAAGGATATGAGGGTTGGTGGATTAGCCACTGCAAATTACCTTTTTATTTCACTGGTAGCATTTGGGGGGAGGTGGAAGTTAATGATTGTGAGGGAGAATTACAATGGGCTTAATATTGGTGTTTGAAAGTTAGCAAGTGGGTCAAAAGACTTATTTCCATATTGTATGATCTGACTTCACAATTTTGGCTTCACTAATTATTTGTGGTAGTTTTCATGAGATGAGATTCTAATACCAGATAACACCTTCCTAAGCTGTGATGTCAGTTGAGTTATTTCACTGATGTGCCATTGTTAATAAATGTTTGAAGGATCCATCCTGAGTGGTTGATGGTTCTTTACTGACCATACATCTTTTGACAGTCTGTATGTGGTTGTTTTTTTTTTTACCTTGGATGGTACCCTGTCCAAGCCCAGTGGTAGAATTACAGGTGTGGTGCAGGAAGCCCATATGCATTCTGGAGATGAATCTCTCTTTCTAGTGCCCATTCTGTTGTCCTCTAGGCTATGAGACATCCAGAGTGTTTATCCTTTAAGTTTCACTTGGATGTAGTGTGATGAGATGAATATCTGCTGATGTCATTTAACCTGGCAAGGTTGGGGACTGACTTTTGGTATATTAATGCAAATCTTTGCTCAGAACACTGCAGCCTTTCTTGATGGGAGTGCTTATTTTCAATTTCTGCAGAGGTGAACCAGTGGCCTGGGGTGGGGGTAGAGTGGGCTGCCCTGGAGTTGAGATTGGTCCATATTTATAATTGCATTGGTCTGTCTTTGTGGGTCTGGTGAATTTGTGAATGATGTTGCTTTGCAGACTGATTGGAAAAATTGCTGATCCATGCATCTGTGAAGAGAAAAATTCCCATTGGTGATTATTAGAAGAAGGTGTTTTCATTGAACTCTGGTCTCATTACTCTCCTGAGCTTTATCATGACATTAAAGTTAACTTGTGTCTTGTTCTTGAGATGAACATGAATTTGGGTCCCTCGTGAAGTACCTTAGTCTGAAATCTAAGACTACAAGGCAATGCTGAGGAAGTACTACTGCCAGAGATGCTCTTGATGAGATAGTAAACCAAAGCCGCATTTCTGTTCAGCTGGTTGTGCAAGATGGCATGGTGCAAACCACCACCAGCTAGTACTGAGTGCCAGAAGTTAGTGGGTTAAAGAAGTCCTTTTCGGGTGACTAGTGGAGCTCGGCAAGAGACTGGAACTATTCTCTGTATATATTAGTGATCTGAATGAAGAAACTGATGGCTTTTTGGCCAAGTTTACAGAGAATCCTGAGCTAGATGGAGGAACAGGTAGTGCTGCAGAGGCAAAAGGTTTGGGGGGTGGGGGTGGGGAAAGCAGCATAGGGAAGTATGAGGTTTTGTACTTCAGCAGGAACAATAAAGGTGTGGACTGTTTTCTAAGTGGGGATAAAATTCAAACTTGGAGGTGCATAGGAACTTGGGTGCCCTTATTCAGGATTCCCTAAAGGTTAACTTGCCAGTTGAATCAGTAGTAACAAAGATAATTGTAATACTAGCTTTCATTTTGAAAGGTCTAGAATATAAAACCCAGGATATACTGCTGAGGCTCCATAAGGTGTTGGTCAGATTGCATTTGGGATATTGTGAGTAGTTTTTGGCCCCATCTCAAAGGAAGGATGTGTTTGCCCTGGAGTGGAAGTTTACAAGAATGAGCCCAGGAATGAGAGGCTAAACATGAATATTTTGATATTTCTGGGTGTGTACTTGAAATTCAGAAGGATGATGGGCGAATCTCTTTGAACAACATTAGATCCATTGTCAGCAAGACCAAGGAATTGACTGTGAACATTAGGAAGGGGAAGTCAGGAGACCATGCACCAAGCCTGATTGAGGGTGTCAGCATTGAAAAATGTGAGCAACTTCAAGTTCCTGGGTGTCAACATTGTGAAAAGTAGGTTTTATACGTAGATGTAATCAGGAAGAAGGCACACCAGCCGTTCTACTTCATAATGCATTTGAGTGTCACCAAAGACACTAGCAAATTTCTATTGATATACAGTGGAGAGGATTCTGACTGTTTGTATCACTGTCTGGTATGGAGGCTTCAGTGCACAGGATTGCAAGTGGCAGCAGAGGGCTGTAAACTTGGCTGGGTCACATCAATCACTAAGGACCTCGCCATCTGGGCATGCCCTCTGTTCATCACTACCATCAGGGAGGAAGTACCTACAGGAGCCTGAAAGACTTGCACACACTGATTCAGAAACAATTTCTTCTCTGCCATCAGATTTTTGAACAGTCTGAACCCTAACTCATCTTTCCTTTTTTGCACTTATAATTTCTATTTTTGACTGTACTTCTACTGTAAAACAACAAATTTCATATCAATTTAAGACCAGGGTAGTAAACCTGATACTGAAAGGCCTGGATACAGTGGATGCAGAGAAGATGTCTCCATTAATAGGCAGTCTAAGATTTGAGGGCACTGTCTTAAAATAAGGGGGCATCCCTTTAAAATTGAGATGAGGAGCAGTTTCATCAGCCAGAGTTGTGAATCTATGGAATTTGTTGCCATGGAAGACTGAGGAAGCCAAGTCATTCAATGCATTCAAGGCAGAGATAGGTTTGTAATTGGTAAGAAGATTAAGGGTTATGGTTGAATGGAATTGAGAAAAAGCAGCCAATATGAAAGCTGGAGCAGACTTGGAGGCGAATGGTCTAGTTCTGTTCCTGTATTTTATGGTCCTATAGCTGTAGTTCAGAAAGTTTGCCCACATAGCAATAGTACCTTCACCAACACACACAAAATGCTGGTGAATGCAGCAGGCCAGGCAGCATCTATAGGAAGAGGTACAGTCGACATTTCAGGCCGAGACCCTTTGTCAGGACTAACTGAAAGAAGAGATGGTAAGAGATTTGAAAGTGGGGGGGGGGGGAGGATGGAGCTAAGAGCTGGAAAGTTGATTGGCAAGAAGATACAAAGCTGGAGAAGGGAGAGGATCATGGGATGGGAGGCCCAGGAAGAAAGAAAGGGGGAGGGGAGCACCAGAGGAGGATATAGTGAGAGGGACAGAGGGAGAAAAAGAGAAAGAAAGGGGAAAAAATAATAAATAAGGGATGAAGGGGAGGAGGGGCATTAACAGAAGTTAGAGAAGTCGATGTTCATGCCATCAGGTTGGAGGCTACCCAGACGGAATATAAGGTATTGTTCCTCCGACCTGAGTGTGGCTTCATCTTGACAGTAGAGGAGGCCATGGATGGACATATCAGAATCGGAATGGGACGTGGAATTGAAATGTGTGGCCACTGGGAGATCCTACACTTACGCTCTGTCTGCCAGAGAAAGCAGGATCTCCCAGTGGCCACACATTTTAATTCCACGTCCCATTCCCATTCTGATATGTCCATCCATGGCCGCCTCTACTGTCAAGATGAAGCCCCACTCAGGTTGGAGGAACAACATCTTGTCTGGGTAGCCTCCAACCTGATGGCATGAACATTGACCTCTATAACTTCTGTTAATGCCCCTCCTCCCCTTCTTACCCCATCCCTTATTTATTATTTATTTTTTCTCCTTTCTCTTTTTCTCCCTCTGTCCCTGTCACTATATTTTCTTCTGATGCCCCCCCTCCCCCTTTCTTTCAATTTAGGCCTCCCATCCCATGATCCTCTCCCTTCTCCAGCCTTGTATCTTCTTGCCAATCAACTGTCCAGCTCTTAGCTCCATCCCTTCCCCTCCTGTCTTCTCCTATCATTTCAGATCTTCCCCTCCCCCTCCCACTTTCAAATCTCTTACTATCTCTTCTTTCAGTTAGTCAAGACGAAGGGTCTCGGCCCAAAACGTCAACTGTACCTCTTCCTATAGATGCTGCCTGGTCTGCTGTGTTCCACCAGCATTTTGTGTGTGTTGCTTGATTTCCAGCATCTGCAGATTTCCTCGTGAGTACCTTTACCAAACTGCCTTAGTCTAAGAAAAATGGAAGGGTTTGTGCCCAGAATTTATGGGGACATGAAAAGCATTTTGTAAATGTTATTTTTTGCTTCCCCGTTCCTTTTGTTTGTCAATAACAAAATACAAGAATACAAGAAAATCTTGATTGTTTTTACAGAACCATAATAACTGTTTGGATTATAATTATTGTTATGCTTCTTAAAAGGCAATGTTTTTTTTCTAACTCTGTTTAGGCTGAGGCTTTATAAAACATTGGTTATACCGTATGGTGTATTGTGAGCAGTTTTGGGGCCTTTATCTAAGAATGTATGTGCTTGCATTAGAGAGGGTCCCGAGCTGGTTCACAGGAATGATCCCAGGAATGAAAAGGTTAATGTATGAGGAGCATTTGATGGCTCTGGGCCTGTACTTGCTGGAGTTTAGAAGAATGAGGGGGATTTCATTGACACCTACCGAATATTGAAAGGCCTGGATAGAATGGACATAGAGATCCAAGCAACACGCACAGAATGCTGGAGGAACTCAGCAGGCTAGGCAGTATCTGTGGAAAAGAGTACAGTCGAAATTTTGGGCTGAGACCTTCAGGACTGGAGGGAAAAAAGCTGAGGAGTAGATTTAAAATGTGGATGAAGGGGAGAGAGAAACACAAGGTGATGGGTGAAACCGGGAGGGGAGGGATGAAGTAGAGCTGGGAAGTTGATTGGTGAAAGAAACACAGGGCTGGAGAAGGGGGAATCTGACAGGAGGCTGTGGAAGAAAGAAAAGAGGGGAAAAGCACCAAAGGGAGGGGGTGGGGAATGGTGGGGGGGGGGGAAGGAGGTTCGAAATGGGAAGTCCTATTGTTCAGCATCTATGCTCAGTTCGCCAGAAAAAGACAGATTTCCCAGTGGCCACATATTTTAATTCCACTTCACATTCCTATTCCGATATGTCTGTTCATGGCCTCCTCTACCGTCGTGATAAGGCCACACTTAGACTGGTGAGACAACGCCTTGTATTCCATATGGGTAGCCTCCAACCTGATGGCATGAACATTGATTTCTCAGACTTCCGGTAATGCAACCCCCCTACCCCCACCACCACCATTCCCCACCCCCTTTTCCCTCTCACCATATCTCCTTGCCCGCCCATCCCCTCATTCTGGTG
Source organism: Mobula birostris (assembly GCF_030028105.1). NCBI lineage: Eukaryota > Metazoa > Chordata > Chondrichthyes > Myliobatiformes > Myliobatidae > Mobula > Mobula birostris. The sequence goes on along the minus strand of NC_092372.1, from coordinate 93,442,976 downwards.
CTCCACTCCGCTTTTCTTTCTTCCATGGCCTTCTGTCCTCTTCTATCAGACTTCCTTCTCCAGCCCTCTATCTCTTTCACCGATCAATTTCCCAGCTCTTTACTTCATCCCTTCCCCCTTCAGGTTTCACCTTTCTTTTCAAGTCTTTTTATTATTATCCAAAATTTACAAGAGTACATCGAAGTAAACAACACTTACAATGTCTCAAGAAAAAAAACATTATAAAGATTGAAAAAATTTTGGTGATTTTAAAAAAAAAGAGAAAAGAAACTCTACTAAGCAAGAAAAAAGTGAGGGAAAAAACTCCCATTAGGTGTTCAACCCCAGAGCCATGAGTCATACAAAAAGCTTCTAAAGATGAACATCAAACCGCCAGCAAGAAAAAAAAGTACCAAAAACTTACAATTAGATCGTGGAGGAAACCTATAAATTAACTCAAATGATAATAATGAGCAAGTGAACCCCATCTTTTCTCAAAATCAAACATAGGTTCAAAGGTTTGATTTCTAATTTTCTCCAAACTAAGACATAGCATCACTTGAGAGAACCATTGTGACAAAGTGGAAGCCGCTGTATCCTTCCACTAGGTTTCACCTAACGCCTTGTGTTTCTCTCTTCACCCACACATGCACATTTTAAATCTGCTCCTCAGCTTTTTCTGTCTAGTCCTGATGAAGGATTTCAGCCTGAAATGTCGCCTGTACTCTTTTCCAAAGCTGCTGCTTGGCCTGCTGAGTTCCTCCAGCATTTTGTCTGTGTTGTGTTGATAGGTTCTTGATTGATAAGAGGGTCGAAGGTTATGGGAGGAAGTCAGGAGAATGGGATTGAGAGTGATAATAAATCGCCCATGATGGAATGGGAGAACAGACTCAAGATGAATAACTGAATTCTTCTCCTATGTCTTATGGTCTTAGCTGCAGTCTCATATGTCTGGATGGTGCATTAAAGTAAATCTAGAATTTATCAACATAGATCTCTAATTGACAATTGGAGCAGGTTCCTGTAAGAACCAAACCTTTCCCTATAGTTCTATTTGAAATGCTTCCAATTGTTTCATAGTAAAATACTGTGTTTGAGTTTTATGTAGCTAAATTTTAGTGTGTAATTTGTGAATATTTTAACCTGTGCTTCTGAATTTTTTAATAGTGTGAAATTAAAGTGGCGCAGCCCAAGGAAATCTACAGACAACAGCAGCAACGAGGAGGCAGAGGTGGAGGTGGGTTTGGTGGAAGAGGTCGTGGTAGAGGGGGTAAGTTAATTTCCTGACGAGTGGGTTTTGATCATGAAATTATTTCTTTACTGAAACAGTAAAGAAATGCATCGCTAGGTAATTATCTGGTTAACCCCACCCCACTTGTTCCATGGGAGATTGTGTGCTTTTATTATTAATTGGGAAAGGCTTTGAATTGTATGTTTTGAGGGAGAATAGTTTTGGATATTTGAGTAAATTTGTGTTGATCTTCATCCTTTAATTTGATTTGTTTTAGTAGTATGCAGTTTGTGAAAGTCTGTCAGAAGATGTCCATGTATCAAATCTTGTTTTCAGATCTTGTGTTTACGAGGAACAAGATAAATTAACATTTGATATTAGGATTGTCCTTTCCTTATAGTGATGGAGAAAGTGTGGATTGCCACTTGGAGGATGATGATGATAGCATTGTCTGTTAGTTCATTTGATTTATAATGATACTTTCATATAATCCAAGGCTGTACCTAGTTTTTCTCTTTTTACACTTTAGTTGGTGGCAAGTGGTGGCCTTAGAATGTAATAGTGGCATTCTTGAAGCTGTGGATTTACTTTCGAATAAGAAAAGTATTTTAGAAGCTATTGTTCTTGATATGATATTTCTAATTAAAGCAAACATTCTCCACAGTTCCAATGTCAAGTTATGCATTGTCATTTTAAACTTCAGGTACAGATTTAATATGTAATTAACTACTTTTCATATAGGTGCTCATTTTTAAGAGATCGTTTGTACTTGCCAAAATTGGTACTCCACAGGTGTTTGTTATTAGGGAAATTAGCTGTTTGTCATGAAGGGATACACCTTCATATGTAGTTATCCTGATTGATAAGCGATGCTCCTCTGTGAAAACAATATGGTTTTAACTGGAGTTTTGACACTGGTGTTGGAGTCCCTGTTTGAGCTTTCTATTTCCTTTTGGTAGTGGAGATCTTCTCTGGGAGCTTGCTAGGTCTTGGCAGAGCACACAATCGATATTTTGGCTTTTCTGAGAACTTTAAATTTCCTCTGGATATTTTGGATTATCTTGTGCTTTAGAAGAAACTGCAAAGTTGTTTGTTTTGCTATCTTTTAGGACAAAATCAGAACTGGAACCAAGGATACAACAGCTACTGGAATCAAAGTTATAGTAGTTACAACAATGGCTATAGCAATCCAGGTTACAATGGATATGGAGGTTATGATTACTCTGGGTATAACTACAACAACTACGGATATGCTCCAGCATATGATACCTACAATAGTAAGTTACAGCATTTGGCTAATTGGCTGATAATACACTCTTGTGAAGTGGCACAATTTTGGAGAAATGTTAATAAGCTGACTAAAGACTTATTTATTTATTTGCTGGGCGTATTGACAAAAGAAAAATTAAACCTCAGTGAAACTTCAATGAGAGGGGTATTAAGGCTTTATAAGCCATGTGATGTTTCTTGTGTTTCCATTGGTGCTGTTGGCTACCATTTTAGCCTTGCTTAACCAAATTTATTATTACTTATGACACCACAAAAGTACTTTCAAAGTACTTCATCTGTGGATAGATTTGAATTAGCCAGTAAACTTTTCTCACTCAAGTTTCTATAAAGAATTCTATAAGGTAGTGAAATTAGCTTGTTTTATGTTTGGAGGTTTTTGTTGTTACCCTTGATAAGGGGAGTATTTAGCTAGCTTTTGTCCAGGTAACACAACATTCCATCTTGGAGAGGAGGAAAAACTAACATTGCTCATATCTCCTCTTAGCAAATGTGCCTCCTGATGGTCAATCAAGGAACGGCATTGATGGTCGTGGAGAAGTCTGCGGCCTGGACTGCCTCACCCTCTCTGCTGAAGGAGGCTGTTTAGAGGCAAGTGGCCAGGTGGGTAAAATTGTAGGGGTGAAAGAAGAGAATAGGATAAACCATAAATCAAAATGAGCTTTAGCCCATTTTCTGCAACCAGCAGAGAATCAGAGTTGGAACTGGAATTTTTTTTTTGTCCAGGTTTTACTGAGTTAGGTCAAAGATGTTACTGCAAATTTGATAATGGCCACTTTGGTATATTTTTAAAATTGTGTAAATGTGGATATAGAGCTTGCATGTTAAACTTGTGAAATTCAATTGCTTTGACAGGTCAGCAGAGCAGCTACGGAAAGGCATCTAGAGGAGCAGGCAGTCACCAGAATAACTACCAACCATACTAAAGAAAAAATTATTTAGTTGTTTCATTGCAGGTATGTGTTTGCATCTTATTGCAGCTAATGGAAAAAAGAGCACAAATAAAATTCCAGTGTACATTTTTAATAATGTAAAATGTCAGGTTATTTTTAAATTTTGCTTTAAGCATTGAACATCAGGTACCTTAGTTTTCGCTTCAAGTGATTTGTGGCTTTTGTAACAGGAAGGTCTGAGAGATTAACACTTTTTTTAAACAAGTTTGTAAATTTAACAGGTAAAGTACTGCTAATGGGTACAAATAAAGGACCTAGCAAGACAAAAGAAAAAGTTGCCTTCTAACTCTGACATTATACCTTGTTTGTACCCGCCAGCGGGAACTTCATTGCAGGACACGTGTCACCCTGACCACACGATTCTCTTGGGGCCGCGCATTGCGGACAGAACGTGAGGTGTGCTCGTGAAAATGCTGCCCTGTGGTATGGTCTCTTCCAACATGTATCAACGTTAAAGATAAACTGGAAAACTTCAGACTTTGTCTTCAGTCTTCTTTGTGTATATATCATATATAACATTGGATAAACATTTCTTACAGGCATTTGTTTTTTAATGGATAATGACTTACTGCATAATTAATTCAGTATTCTTTATTTGGTAACATCTTGTATTTCAGTTATGGATCTTCAGTGTGGTAATTTTATTTAAAAATATATTCAATGCTTTTTTTTTGTTTTGTTTTGTTTCTTCATAGCTCTGTGATTCAAATAACCAAACAACATCAAGCAAGCTGTAAAATATTTTGGTTTGTCTGGGTTAAATGTGTCAGACTTGATAATTCAGGTCTGATGTCTCTTGATCTGCTGCAGTAAAATGCTTTCCTGTGCGCAGCACCATGAAGTATTGCCAAGTGTGTGTTATAATATGTGAAACTGTGCAAACTACTTTCTTATTCTAAAACATTTGTACTTTCTCCTAGGTGGAGAATTGGAAGTATAAACATCAGTATAACAGAAGATAATGTCAAGAGAAAATGTTAAACCTGAGAGCATCAGTGTTTTCCTTTGGGACTTTTGTACCACATGAAATCTGAAGTTGACATATTTTGTGTCCCAAATGTATATAGCATCTAAACGTTTTTAAGTTATATAGTTACTTTGCTTTGTACGACTTGAGAACTGCATTCCTTAACATCTGTGTATTGTGATAGTATATAATAATGTTGCTACTAACTGGTGTGATGGAGCACATGTTTGTCGCTGTACCCTGTTGTATCTGCTGAATGGCATCTGTTGCTGAAATAAAAGAGTGTGAATGCTCAAATGTCAAGTGGTTTATTGGGTTGAGAAAAATTGGCTTTTTGATTTGATTGTGCAAAGGTGCCCTTTAGTTACAGATACAGTAGACTAAGGATTCATTCCTGAGCGCTGGGAGTTGTATTTAGGCTAATGTCTGAGAGGGAACAGGTTTTCCTGTTTACATTGATGCTACTAATATGTTATCTAAATTTATATTCTGCACTAGATCTGCAAGTGAATTAGTTCTTGCTGCTTTCTTCCATTTCCAACTGCACCCTCCCAAGATTATTTTTTTGTTAAAACAATTTAAAACTATTGCCCTTCCTGATGTCAAGTTTCTTGAATAACTTTTCATCTGTACGTTGACTTTAATTATAACTTTTTTTGTGTGTTGTATTGCCAAGTTCATCTCCACATCTTGGAGATAGTATCTTAGTGTTCAGTTTCATTAAACTTCGATGATATATATTTATTGATGAGGAAGCCATAATTTTATAATGGTTTTGCATTCTGTTAAAGTAACTTTACAGAGGCTTGAATTTTACCTGGTGAGTAATTTGGATTTCTGAAAGGGAGACAAAGCATAATGAAGATTCAAACAAATATGCTTTTGCAGAGCTCATTCTCCTGAGTAATTCTTTGGGATAGTTTATCATTAGTCGGAAGGATTTCAGTAAGGCCCCATAAAGGTGGCTTATCAATAAACCATACTGATTTGGAGGTAAATTGATAATTAATGACTGGGAATAAATCTGTTTTATAGGCTGTGACTAATACGGTATAGTAGACATTCATGTTTGGGGCCAAGCTACTGTTTATTTATTTTAAAAAGGTGTAAGCAGAAGGCGTGTAACATCTTCAGTTGGAGAAAATGCTTGAAGCTATAATTAAGGAAGAAATTAGACATCTTGATAGGAATCGTTCTATCAGGTAGATGCAGCGTGGATTGAGGAAGGGCAGGTCCTGTTTAACAAACTTTATTGGAGCTCTTTGAGGATGTAACAAAAACTGTGGATACAGAGAGCTTGTCCAGAGTTAAAGGATGCATAGAGTTGGGTAATGTATTGGCATGGATAGAGGATTGGTTAACTAATTGTTAAGGTGGAAATGGTATAAATTGGTGTTTCTCTGGTTGGCAGTCGGTGGTAAGCAAGGTGCCCTGGGTGTCAGAACTGCACACACAACTGTTCACAATACACATTTTCAATTTGGATAAGGAGGCTGATTGCAATGCATCCAAGTTTGCTGATGACACTAAAATGGGTGGAAAAGCAAATTGCACAAAGGCCTGGAAGAGAGGAAGAAGAAAGATTTAGCATGGAGATGAGGGAGAGGAGTGGGAAGTAATCCTGTGGAATTCTTTGCCCCGGGAAGCCGGGTCATTAGATACATTTAAGACAGATTTTTGCATAGTTGGGGAAATGGCAGGTAGGTGGAGCTGAGTCCATGGGCAGATCAGCCATGACCTTCAATAGTGGAACAGACTTGATGGGCCAGTTGGACGACTACTGCTCCTGATTCTTGTGTTCTTAAGACCAAAATAAAAACAATTTTATCTGAGGGGACTAAATATCTCATTTCCTGGCTTTCAGATAGAAAACTAGGTGGTACTTAGTAAGGAGGAGGAAGAGCTTCAAGAGAATATAGGCCTGGATAAGTATAGACAAGAACACAATAGATGAAATATAGAAAAATACTATTTACAGTTGTAAGAAAATGTTTGTGAACCCTTTGCAATTATCTGCATTAATTACTCATAAAATATGGTCTGATCTTCACCTAAGTTGTAATAGTAGACAATCTGTCTAAACTAGTAACACAAACACTTGCACTTTTCATGTTTTTATTGAATGCATTGTTTAATCATTCACAGTCCAGGCTGGAGAAAGTGTGTAAACCCTTTTACTTAATAACTGGTGGAACTTCCTTTAGCAGCAATAACCTCCACCAATTGTTTCCTGTAGCTGCTGATTGGACTTGCACAAAGGCGAGGAAGAATTTTAAACCATTCTTCTGTGCAAACCTATTTCAGTTCATCAATGTTTCTGGGATACCTTGTATGAACAGCCTTCTTCAGGTCATGCCACAGCATCTCAACTGGGTTCAGGTCTGACTTGGCCATTCTAAAACATGATTTTTCTTCTTTTTAACCCATTCTGTTGTTGATTTACTCTTGTGTTTCAGATCATTGTTGCATCATCCAACTTATTCAGATTCAGGTGATAGACTGACATTCTCCTGTAAAATGACTTGATACAATTTTGAATTCATTTTTCCCTTAACAATTGCAAACTGTCCAAGTCCTGAGGCAGCCAAGCAGCCCCAAACCATGAAGCTCCTTCCACCATGCTTCACAGTTGGGGTGAGGTTTTGGTGTTGGTGTGCAGTGCCCTTTTTCCACCAAACATAGCAATGTGCATTTCTGCCAAAAATGTCAACTTTAGTCCACAGAAGCATTGAGAAACATCCAGGTGTGTTTTTTTTTTGCAAATTTGAGACGTAGCGATGTTTGTTGTATTTTTTGGGGAGGGAAGCATTGTTCTGTGGTGTCTGTCTATAAATAGATAGAGAGGGGTCGGGCCAGGGCACCTCTACAACCCACACCTCCAATCTCATCTCATTGATTGGAACACCTGACTCAAATAGCTTTTGTAGAAGGCATTATCCCGGAGGTTCATATTGTTTAAATGGTGTACTCAGTATTGATGAGAAGTACTAATTGTGTGTTACTAATTTAGGTAGATTATGTTTGTCTATTATTGTGACTTAGATGAAGATCAGATAACATTTTATGCAGAAAACCAGGTAACTGCAAAGTGTTCGCAAACTTATTCTTGCAACTATAGGGGCACAGAACAATTTTCTAAATAGTGAAAAATTGTGTAATGTTCAAAGAAACCCAGTGTGTTCTGTCTTTCACACAAATCGGTGAAAGCCAACCTATGGATTATGCCCATTAAGAAGGATATTGCTTTAGTTGGTGCTCTGATTATGGGAATAAAGACAACTTCAATTATACAAGACCTCAAATGGCAGCTGGAATATTGTCTGGTTTTGGACTCCTAAATTTAAAATGTACATAGCATTAAAAAAACTATTGAAATACAAAATCTAGCTGTTGATTTTAATGCTATAGGGGATCATGTTAAAGAAATAGTGGAAGGTTAATGCTTCACTGAATTGCTGTAAAGAGGAAATAGATTTTTTAGAATATCCACAGGAGTAGTGCAGATGTGCCTTATCCTGCGTTGTTGCTGAAAAACCAGGCCTGGGATAATCTGAAACTCTGTAAAAGCTCAATGGAAATGTAAATTAGTAGGTGCTCAGATGGAATCTTATAAACCTGCACTTGAGTTGTTTGATCTATGCACTGCTGTTTTGCTGCTGCACTGAAAGAGTAGGTGCTTAATTCTGTCCAATAGTGGGTACAGGAAATAAATATAGCAGTGAGTAGTAAAAAGGAAAAATGTTCTTTGGTTTAAAAGTTAATCTTTAAACAATTAAGATTTGAACAAATAAAACCAATGATTGCACAGTAGCAGATTGATAACTACTGTTTTAACAAAGTGCATTTAATGTCACCTGTGAAATAGGTGAGGCCTGGTTTCAATGGTAAAGTAGGCAGAAAGTATTTTTATATAAAGAATGTAAGAGATCATCTGGATTTTGATATTTTAACTGCATCTTAAGTTGCATTGATGCAGTTTGATTTTGACCCATAATGCTAGATCTGATGCGCTTTCTCACTGAATTATCAAACCTTGAATCTACCAAGTTCTCTGCTGGAATGGGGCTGATTAACAGAATACATGGGAATTTGAACAATCTTCTATGTCTGCTTTAGAACCAAGGCCAGTATAATTATTCAAACTAATACATAGGCAATGCTTGTGTAGGTGCCCCTTTGGAGACCAAGTTTCAGATCATCAACTCATTGACAGCATGCAGTAAAAGTATACAAATGTCCTGTCAGCCTGCCTCTGCTATATAATGTGTATATGGTGTACCTGGCTGGGCTCTGAAAACTTGTGCCAACCAACTGGTGGGAGTGACTTCAGTCTCTGCTGCAGTCAGAAGTTCCCACCTGCTTCAAAAGGGTGACAACCATACCAGAGCCCAAGAAGAGCAGGGTGAGCTGCCTCAAAAACAATCGCCCAGTGGCACTCTCGTCTAATCAAGGGCCTGGACTCTGCAATTTACCCATTTAATTGCCTAGTTCATGGAGTTGAGGATCTACCTGCAATGTCATGGTCACCCTGTGACAATAAATAGCAATAAATGACATGAACATGAGATGAAGAGTCCTTGAAAGTGAGTCTATTGGTTATGGGAATATTTCAGTGATGGGGGGAAGTGAAGTTATCCCCTGTCTTTCAAGAGCCTGACGGTTGAGGGGTAGTAACTTTTCGAACCTGGTGGTGCAAGTCCTGAGCATCTTTTACTTTCTACCAGATGGCAGCAGCAAGAAGAGAGCATGACTTGCATGGTGGGGATTCTTGATGATGGATACTGTTTTCCTATGACAGAGTTTCATGTAGATGTGCTCCAGCGTTGGGAGGGCTTTACTCATGATGTACTGGGCCAAATCTACTACTTTTTGCAGGATGTTCTGTTCAAGGGCATTGATGTTTTCATTTCAGACTGTGATTCCCCCAGTCAATATACTCTCCACTACATATCTATAGAAGTTTGTCAACGTTTTGGATGTCATGTGAATCCCCACAAACTCTGGGCCCAGAACAGGTCCTCTGAAATAGTAGCACCTGGGAAATTAAAGTTGCTAACCCTCTCTACCTCTGATCTGTCGATGAGGACTGGCTCATGGACCTCTGGTTTCCCTCTCCTGACGTTTACAATCAGTTTCTTGATTTTGCTGACTGTTAGAGTGAGTTTTTGGGTAGGTGATTCATTTACACTTAAATGACTCTGGCCACCAGTGTTCTGTATGACAAAGTACTGTGGATTGAGTTCACAACAATGCATTTCCTAAAAGCTGTGAATATTGGAATACTAGCCAGGACGGAAGTGTGAAGCTTACAGATACTTTCGAAGACAGTCTTATCTATATTTTATAAAAATTAATTGTCCTCCATGTTAGCACGTAAAATACCAAATAAGTGTATAGTGGATTTAACTTTGCATTCCTAAAGGCTGTGAGTACCAACCCAGACATGTTGGCGTCAGGAGGAAAGGATGAAGTCAGAAGGTGTGATATTTTGTATGTAGATTCAAAAGGAAGCATTGTCTATAACTTTGTAAATAGGGATTGCCCTTTGTGTTTAGCATAGAAATATCGAGCCCACATTGGGCTAGCAGACCTTTCCACCGAAAGCGTCTCCGTCCGTATGATGCCTGCTGTACCTTGTGGTGTCGAATAAAGAAGCTGCTTTGTATCTACCAGGTGACTCTGTCTCTCCGGTGCTTCATCCACGCTACAACATTTGGTGTCAGTGATGGGATACTTCGTGACCCGTCGTGTGGCCAGCAGCCTAAGTTGGTGAGTATTTTTCTAAAATAACATTCACACTTGGATCTGTTTGGTCGGTGGTACACGGGCGACGAGGTATCACGAACGCGGAGAGCTGAACTGGTAGATATAAAAGTAGTGTGTGCGTGTGCATGTGTGTTTATTGTAAGTGAGGAAGCTTTGTGTGTTAACTTGGTGAGACGGAGCCACCAGTTGCGAAAGGTGGTAACCGACGGTACGGTTCGAGACGCCGGAGTAGGGGCGTATATACTCGTTCGGGGAGCTGCATTTTAGTGTGTGCGTTTGCAAGTGTGATGCAAAGGAATACAGCAGGCATCATGAGTTCGGGTACTCAAAAGTGGCAGATTGTGGAATACATACTCTGCGATTTTAAATATATACTGTTTAACTGCTACCCGTCTTTTATATTTTGCTTAGTGTGGGGTTTTCTCAGGGAAAGGTTTTACCCGGATAGATCTACCAGAATGGCACCTATTGAGGTCAGGCAACGTCAGGTTGAGAACCCTGATGATCCGAGCCAGCCCTTGACCTTGATTACGACCATTCATAATCCCTTCACCCCCGGGGAGAAACAGAGCATCTTGTTTGAGTTGCTCTCACTTAAAGTCGCCTGTGGGAATTCAGAATTCTGGCGTAAGCTCGGGGAAATGGTTGAAATTCACCAGATGCACCCTAAAGATATACACGGTTGGTAAGAGAGAAGTGCCCGAGGAATATGTGGGACAGGATGGCCCAGGGGGTGCGGGAAAAGATGTCGCTTCTTTAAAGGGGAAGTGAGGCAGCGGCTGGGGGGAGGCGAGAGTAGCTGCGGAACGATAATGGCAGTGACCCAGAGGGTTGACAAGACGGCCATGGATTATGCAGAACGTAAATATTGAGCGTATGAGGGGTATTCAGGGTTGGATAATTCAGGGAGGGACGACCCAGTCTTCCTAAAAATGCTGAAGGAAGGCCTGAGCTCAGCCCACCAGGACGTTTTAGATTTAGGCATAACGGTAGGGTCCACCTACTCTGCGATAGTTTCGTGGGCCAGTGAGATAGACCAAAGAAAAGGCAAGAGAAATCGTAAAGTGGGTATAGTGGATGCGGCTGCTGTGACGTCCCGGAGGGTTTGTTTTGCTTGCCGGCAGTCAGGACACCTAGCAAAGGACTGCTGGACCAGGTATAAGACAGTGAAGGAGTTGATATGCTACAGCTGTGGCCTATCGGGACATGGCTGGAGACAGTGTCCAAAAGGGAGGGGGAAAACTCAGGCGAAGGTCACCCTGTCACTCATCCCATCAGCAACCAGACTGACTGTCGATCAGATCAAAGAGCTAGTAACGGCGCCTCTCAGGGCAGAATAAGATGTGGCAGCGGGCTCCACTGCCAGCGCTGGAGACCTGGGGATTTACACAACGGCATTGTAGGGGGACGGCAATGCAATATGTTAGTGGACACAGGGGCATCGGTATCGATAACAGACTTACCCTTACCAATAACCGGACAGGCCAGTTATATCAGAGGTGTAGGAGGGAAAACAGTAAAAGCGGAAAGAAGCGAGTCGCAAATACTAGAAATCGCGGGAGTGCAGCTTCCGGTGTATTTCTAGGTATGTCCAAATAATGAGGGCACGATCCTTGGAATAGACATCCTAAGGGAAGCAGGAGCTGTTCAGGAAAGGGAGAAATAATATGGATGGGTCAGGGGCAGCGAACGCACACAACCAACAGAATGCACAACCTGCTTAGTATAGTCGCAGCCGCCCCAGTCATCAGAGACTGCAGCCCGGATGGGGGCTATGGGTTACCTTGTCAGCAGTTCCCAGCAGTGTGGGCTACACACAAGCAAGATTGTGGTCAAGTAAAGATAAACCCAGTTAAAATGGAGGAGGGTCTGTATAAACCCCCTAAGCAGGACCCTATACAAACTGACACACTGACCGCTGTTCAGGGAATAGCGAAGGAACAAAAACACCAGGGGATACTCAGAGAGACTGCGGCCACTCCAGAACATAAAGTTTTCCCAGTTCCTCCGAGGGCAGACATTACTGCGGACAAGAGGCAATTGAAATTGCAAGTGTGCGGGAGGAAACGACAGAAGCCAGTTTAGTAAAATTATATAAAAGGGTCGAGGCAGAAGAGAAGGAAAAATGGGGGAGAAAAGGAGCAAAGGAGGGACCAGATGGGTGCTGGACACATGGGGAGGAAAGAGTCACGGTGGCCCCACCCTGTATTAGACAGTTACTACTAAAGTTATATCTTAGGGTGATGCATCAGGAAAGGCAGAGCATGATCACAACCCTCCGGCAGGACTGGGGGTGGCCCGGGATGGGCGGGGATGTCTGCCACCATTGTATCATTTGTGCCCAGCATAACCCTGGTAAGGGCAGAAAGCTACAGCTGGCAAATCAGCCTCGGCCGAGGGGACCCTGGGAAAACATCCAGATAGACTTCACAGGGCTCCTGACAAAAAGCAGGGGGAAAAGCTACTGTCTAGTAATCATGGACCACTTCACCTGGTGGGTGGAGGCTTTCCCTACAAGGGACTGCACCGCCCGCACTGCTGCATGGATCCTAGTTCAGGAAATCCTCCTGAGGTGGGGAACCCCTGTTCAGGTGGATTCAGATCAGGGAGCACATTTCACGGGGAAAGTGATGAAGGAAATGTGCCGACTGCTAGGGATTCGACAACAGTTCCATGTACCCTACCACCCCCAGAGTTCAGGGGTGGTAGAAAGGATCAACCAAACAATCAAGAATGCGTTAATCAAAGCTATAGCTGAGACAGGAAAGACATGGGTTGATGTATTACCAGGAATCTTGATGAGATTGCGCGCAACCCCGAACCGCACATTGGGTCTCAGCCCCCACGAATTATCGATGGGGCGAGAAATGCGACTCCCTTATGGGGTAATTACGGGTTGCGGGGAGCCTGGGGCTTACAGGGATAGAATGACCCAATATGTGAAAGACATTTGTAACCAACTTAAAGTGTTGAAGGACCGAGCGAAACAACAACAGCGAATCGCTGATCAGAGAGAGCCAGAGGGAAAGGGGATAGTCCTTCCGCAGCCCAGCGACCAAGTTATGGTGAGGGTTCTGCCAGAAAGGCTGGGGTTTGCCCCCAGATGGATAGGACCACAGACGGTACTCTTAACCAATGATACGTGTGTCTGCGTACAGACTCGGCGAGGCAGCCAGTGGAAACACTGGACCCAGATTAAAGCATACAACTCACCCTTTTGTTGCTCCCACAGAGTGGGGAACCAAGTGTACCCAGTAACCATGTAATTACAGAGAACCTAAGAGAGGAACACCAGCCGGCCATGCCAGACCTGACCACAGCTGATGAAAACGCAAAGGCAGAAAACGCTGAGAGTTTGTTGAAAAACCATGAAAAGCCTGCTAAAGTGTGGTGATGGTGGTACTCGGTAAAGAAGGCTAGTTGCTGAAGGTAGATGATTAATTTTATAGCATAGTATAGAAATTTATTGGGAAACAGGCGGGGAGGGATTTTTGAGTTAAAGCAGAGACGGCAAATTCCACCATTTCGATGGCATTTCAGACTGCACACGGCATCTGGAAGCAGTCACCCCAGTCTGAGGAGCTGGGCCCTTTTCAGCAGTTGGGCTAGTGACTGACCGGACAGTTCGGAAGGGGGTGCCACAGAGAGAGGTTCTTGCAGACATTTACGTAGATGCCACCCCAACCCCTTTCTGTGCATCGATGAGAGAGCCTGTGGGTGCTCCTGGAAGGAGAGTTTCAGCGACCAGAGGATGAGGGGCTGAAGACAAAGGAATGTGATTAAGCTGCAGTCAGCCTGTGGGGAAAAGAGCGACAGGCACATGAAAGGAGACGCATTTCTATAGACTTGGAACAGCCTCTCTGCTTAACATTTGGTAGGTAGTGATTAGGGAATGCTAGGATGGATATCGAGGCACGCAAAACTGGGGGGGGGGGCGAATTTCGAAATAGGGCGTTCTTGCTGCCCCATTTGAGCAGATCATCCTAGGTTGGCCTTTCCTGGTACAGATTTAATTTTTGTCCAGGAGGGCCAAGAGGAGGGACTGTTAGGGTGAGTTTTTGGGTAGATGATTCATTTACACTTAAATGGCTTGGCCACCGGTCTTCTGTTTGACAAAGTACTGTGGATTGAGTTCACAACAATGCATTTCCTGAAAGCTGTGAATACCAGACGCTGCTGACGCCGTAGTTTGACCAGATGCTGTAGTTTCGAAGACAGTATTATCTATACTTTATAAATATTAATTGTCCAATATGTTAGCACGTAAAATACCATATAAATGTATTGTGGATTTAACTTGCATTCCTAAAAGCTGTGAGTACCAACCGAGACATGTAGGCGTCAGGAGGAAAGGATGAAGTCAGAAGGTGTGATGTTTGTATGTAGTTTCAAAAGGAAGCATTGTCTATAACTTTGTAAGTAGCAATTGCCTTTTGTGTTTAGCATATAAATACTGAGCCCATATTGGGCTAGCAGACCCTTCCACCGAAAGCGTCTTCATCTGTAAGATGCCTGCTGTACCTTGTTGTGTCGAATAAAGAAGCTGCTTTGTATCTACCAGTGACTCTGTCTCTCCGGCAATTTCATCCACGTCACAACACTGACATTGAGTGACAGGTTGTTGTTATGACACCATTCAGCCACATTTGCAGTCTCCCTCCAGTATACTGATTCATCACCACTTTTGATTCGGCCCACAACAGTGGTGTCATCAGCAAACTTGAAGCTGGTATTGGAGCTGTGCTAAACCACACATTCATAAAGCGATTACAGTCGGGGGCTAAGCACACAGCCTTGTTTGTGATGCACATGTGCTGATGGAGATTGTAGAAGAGGTGTGTTGCAAATCCGAACTGACTGGGACAAGTGAAGAAACCCAGGATCCAATTGCACAAGGAGGTATTGTGGCCAAGGTCTTGGAGTTATTGATTAGTTTTGAGGGGATGATGGTATTGAGTGCTGAGTTGTACTGGATAAAGAGCATCCTGGTGTATGCATCTTTGCTGTCCCGGTGTTCCAGTGTTGACCGAAGAGCCAATGAGATGGTATCTGCTGTGGACCTGTTACACCGGTAGGAAAATTGGAATAGATCCAAGTCGTCACTCAGGCAGGAGCCGATGTCAGCAACCTCTCAGAACAGTTCATCACTGATGTAAGTGCAACTAGGTGATAGTCGTTGAGACAGGTCACCACACTCTCCCTGGGCACCAGTATAACTGAAGCCTGCTTGAAGCAGATGGGTATTACACACTGCCGAAGTGAGAGGTTAAAGATCTCAGTGAACACTCCAGCCAGTTGATCAGCACAGGTCTTTAGTACTTGGCCAGGTACCCTTGCTGGTCCAGGTGCTTCGCCCTCCCGAAGGCAGCCTGCAGGTCAGCTTCAGAGACTGAGATCATAGGATTATTGGGGAATGTGAGAGTTCACGATAGTTCCTCCATGTTCTGACAATCAAAGCGAGGATAGAAGGCATTGAGTTCATCTGGAAGCAAAGCCCTGTTGTCTCCCATGTCGTTTGATTTAACTTTAAATTCAAACCCTGCCACAGCTGTTGAGCATCCCTCAAGTCAGCAGAGAATTCCCCTCAAAATGCAGTAAACGGAAATCATTTAAAAGTAGCAATACAGCTGATACATTAGACTCAGAAAAATATACTTGCCGTGTCACCTCACACAATCTCTGACTGCATCTGATTTGAAAATATAAAGGGGACTACGGAGATGAATCTATTTTGATAGTGTGACCATTGAGCCGAGGCCTGTGTAGGGAATTATCCCAGATCATTGCTGCATAACAGCCAGCCATACATTCCCCTAAGATATGAGCTTCTTTCTGAAACTCTTAACCTCTGTCTCTGGCTCTTCATTTAACATCCTTTAAAACGACCTCTTGGACCATGCTTTTAAATACCTCTTCTTACATCACTTCATAATTGCTCAATGCCAAATGTTATTGGCTGATGTTCCTGAGGTGCCTAGAGCTGTTTTACTGCATTAAAAAGGCTAAGTAGTTACAGAGCCATAGAATCATGTAGGATAGAAACCGGCCCTTTGGCCCATCTCATCCATACTGAGTGTGTTGCCCAGTGGACTAGCCCTATCTGTCCGTGTTCGGACCCTATCCCTCTAAAACCATCTACTTGGCTTTGAAACATTGTGACTGTGCCCATCTCAGCACCTCACACATTGTGGTTGTAGTGCAAATGGATTTAATTAATCTTCCCTTGCTATTTTACTTTGTGATAAAATTGTGTATAACCACAACTAATAAACCAATATTCCCACAAGGATACTGGTTTCACCGAGATTTAGCCAAACTACCCAAGATAGTAGTATTTGAAAGCAGCAATGTTGTTGCCTAACATTAGCCAGCTACTGGCTAACTAGGAATGCCCTTGTTAACTGCATTATTGTTTAAATGAAAGGAGAAAACAGACCCCAGGTTTGGCTGATGACAATACTTATTGGCAATGGCATATGCATATGAAGTGTGCAGCTAAAGTAATCAGATGAAGTGAAAAGTGAAGAGTTTTTGATCATTATAAGACTCTGTTGTCTACCAAATATCACCATTCATTTGCCTCATTCCTCTCTGAGATACTTTGCTGTGGAAACTAGTTGCTAACTTTGTCCCTAACATGGAATTATTGGGATATTTTAGAGCATGAAAGTTAAAATAAAATTACTTATCTTTTTACAAGAATGT
The DNA here is from genome assembly GCF_030028105.1 of Mobula birostris. Classification (NCBI taxonomy): domain Eukaryota; kingdom Metazoa; phylum Chordata; class Chondrichthyes; order Myliobatiformes; family Myliobatidae; genus Mobula; species Mobula birostris. Next base: position 93,426,088 of record NC_092372.1, on the reverse strand, counting down.
AATTTTGCTTTCCTAATAGTCTTGCCATTATTTGCTGAATAATGCCAATCAATTCTGCTCCATTCAGTGTGAACTGCTCTCATAGAGATGAGCATTAGAATTAGAAGCTCCAAAAATAACAATATGGAAGAACCAACAAAGCCCAAGAGATGGCAGTGTCTCAACAATGCAAACTATTTGACTTCCCTGTTAACTCAATTAGAAAGAAATTCTCTTCATGCAGCCGCTTGGAGTTGCTAAAGGTTGGCTAAAACTCTGGAAAAACAGCGCAATGATCTCTTGAGTTTCTAGTCTGCTTTCATGGAAACCATCTGTGCATCTTCAAAATTTAATAGGAGTCTCATTCTGCCCTAAATATACAGACTGCTATGCATGTTAAACGGATTATTTGTAAAGCTGTTCAAGAACAAGGTGAGACATCCCTCCAGTAATGGAACAGCCTACCGCCGACACACATTCTAAGCTGGTATCTGGAAACAGTGACAGAAAGCCATTGCTCAAGACCAAAAATACATTTCTTCCTTCTGGGATGAATGGGAAATCATATTAGAAATCAGAATCAGGTTTAATATCACTGGCATATGTTGTGAGACTTGTCTGCAGCAGTACAATACAATACACAAGAAGAATTACACCAAATATATATATATCCCAAATAGTTAATTTAAGTACTGCAAAACTAAAAAAAATTAAAAGACATAGCGAGGTGGTGTTCAATATCCATTCAGAAATGGGACGGCAAAGGGGAAGAAGCTGTTCCTGATAATACTGGTAACATGAATGCCAGAAATGGAAATCAGAATAAGCAGGTAATAATCTGCTGGAGGAACTCAGTGGGAGGAGAGGGAATTGTTGACATTCCAGGTGGAAACCCTGCTTCAGGAATTCTGATGCAGAGTTTCAACCCGAAATGTCCACGATCCTCCGCCCGCTGGGGATTTTCCTGCAGATTCCAGCATCTGCCATCCAAGGAAAAATAACTTTTTGAAAATATTGTTTAATGTACATCAGCCTGGTTGAAGTGAAAATACACTTTTCATTTCTGATAGGGCACGTTCGAATGTAATTCTCAGCACCTAATCTGCACTGACATTGGAGGGCAACGCTGACAAAAGTCCTCTTCAGCAGCTCATCTGAAGGATGAAATTGAACATTTTTTTCCCGCATTGGCATGGTTCAAGGGAATTTAAGTTTCCATAGCGCTGTTGGAAGAACAGACGGGTGGGAGCAGGGTGGTTTGAGGTACACAGGAGATCACTTATTCCCTCCCACCCCGCAGTAAAGATTATTACTACCAAATTACCTCACACAATAACAGGCACTGTGTCTCAGAAGTATTTCGTCCTGAGATCTCAAGTCAAGTTTATATCCATATATGCATGCACATGACGTATATAAACCATACAATGTTTACAGAAACGAGTCGACGTTTCTCTGAAGCAGGCTGTACAGCACGGTAGTACACGGAACACACATAACATATGAAGGTAAGGATAGAATCTACAGATGAATGACGCATAAATAACAAACCAAAGCGCATAAATTAAACACTGTAAGGCACGGAGCAGATTAACCAGTGATAATTCGAAAGAGATGCGCCTTCAAATCACTCAAACATTGGGATCTAAAATTCATTTTTATTGGAAGTGCTGTAAGCAAAACATGCTTATAGTCTATACATCTATGCATGTTATTTTAAACTTGCAGAATAAAAACTATTTTGAGCACTCATTTGAAGGAGAATCTCCAATCACATGGCGGCAATACTCAGACGAGGTGAGAGGATGACTAACCCATGAGAGGGTCTGCGGTTTCTGAGCAGGGTAAAGATGCAGCTGTGATTTTAACTGCTCTGGGTTTATCATCTCAGAAGTACCATCGTAGTGGGTGGGAAGGCAAACGTTTGCAATCGGTGGAAGAAAATGTACAGTGTACAAACTATTTTTTTCGATAAATGGAATAATTTATTTATCTGTAGCTAATCTGCTGGCAGTAGGAAGATGTTGGTGCTAATTGTCTAAGTGAGAATCCTTCTTACTTCATGCCCCTTCCCCGACCACCTCACTCGATTTCACCTACCACTTCCCAGCTTCTCCCCCCTTGCTTCCTGTCCGGGAGAAATCTCTCGGCCTACGATGTCTGTTTGTCCTCATCCACAGATGCTACCCGACTCGCTGAATTCCTCTGCTGCAGATTTCCAGCATCTGCCGAATCTCTTGCATTTATGCTGTTGATAAGGGGTACATTAAGACACTCCAGCCTGACTGATTTTTCAATATCGCCAGAAAGATGAGGCGCCTAAAACCTTTTCCCCGATTTATATGATGCTATTGGTAAGGCTCGGGGTAGTGATATTGGAAACTTACACCACGGACAACCCCACAATTGTCCATTGGTAAAAAACATGCCTCGAGCCCATCAGCTACATGGTGAAGCGGTACGGTACGGAGGGGAGACAACACACAAAGTTATCAGCCTGCCTGGGCCGCCGCCGCCGCCACGACCTGCGGGAGGACTCCGCACGCCAAAACATTGCCCACTTCGCTCCTCCCCGTTAGTCGTCGCCGTCGCCGTTCTCGCTCCCGGCAGGCCGGGGTTACCTCTTGTCCACGAAGCCAGCTGAGCTGACACCTCCTTGGTAACATTCCAGTCCCTCTCCTCTCCCCAGCCGGCGCCGGCCTCCGGCTCCTCCGCGCTCCCATTGGCTGCTGCCCCGGCCCACGTGACCCATCTTTGGGCCTTGGTCCCGGTCGGGGCGGCCATTTTGTGGAGACACCATTATTTAAAGAGAAGAGCGTCGGCAGCCACTTCCCCTCTTTGGCCCCGCCAGTCGGCTGGACAGCTTCCCCGTCGTTGTGTCCCGGTTCCGCCGCACACTCCACCCATTCCCCTTCGTTATCAGCTCCTGCCGCCCGGCGTGACGTGTGTGTCGAGTGCATTTCCCCCCCTTTGATCAGGGCAGCGGCGGCGGCGGGATCCCGGGTGTGCCCAGTGATGTCGGAGGCGGTGCAGTTCTCCGAGGCCGAGGCTACGGAACAAGGCCTGGGAGCGGTGGCGGCGGCCGCCGAGTCGGCGGCGGTGGGCCTGAGCGATGCGGCGTCGGAGGCCAAGGGCGGCGACAGCTCGGCCGCGGTCGTCGAGACGGAGGGGGCCAAGATCGACGCCAGTAAAACGGAGGAGGACGAAGGGTGAGTGATTGGCGGCGCCCTGACGAAGGCCAGCCGGTCGGCGCGTCCCTTCCCCCGCCCCAGCAGGCCGGCGGTGTCGGTACGGGTGCCGCGGGCATCACCGTCCTTGCCGCCCGAGTTCCGGGGCAGTGGGTGGTGGGGTGGGGGTTACCGATTACTGGCCCCCAGGCCCGGGCTCCTTATTGTGATCGGAGGCCCCACATGCGGGGCCATTGTGTGTGTGTGGATGGCGGGAGGGGGCGGAGGCCGCGTCGGGCGCGATGGTGGCCCCGCTGCAGACGGTCTCCATTTCATTTCCGCGTTCGCCGCCGCAATTTTCCGCCTGAAGTCTCCCCCACCCCCCATGTGCTCTTGTCCTTCCCGCGGATGCTGCTGTAATGGCAGAGGCAGGAGTCGAGCTGCTCTTTAAGCTTATCCATTTCAGTCGATTTTCTTTTTAAATTGTAACTCCTGTTGGAGAACGCAAATTTGGCAACGTGTACGCCTTTTTGTACGAAAAGCACTCGTTTATTTATTGTCTGTAGTACAGCCATCACACAATTTGATGGCCATGTCCTTTGAAGGTAACATGTAATATTGGTTGTACGGTAATAAAAAAAAGTCTGTTTTTGTTTGCTATATTTTTTGCAAGATTAATACTTGGAGCAATTTTGGGGGGGGGGGTTAACTATTATTATGCCAATTTCAGGGTACAGAGTTGAATGGTGTCAAGTTGTCCAGTTCTGCCCGTGTGGATAATAGGTCAATATATGATTTTGCACATTTTACATTCCAGCGCGTTTATTTGGTGGCTAATTTCAAACGCAAACAGAATCGGAGTTATTTGTAATGTCTTGGTCAGTTTTGGACGTTATCTGTGATGTGTCTGTGAAATGTTTCTTGCATATAGCAGTCAGCAATGGGATTATTCTGGTTTGTATAGTGTACTTGATAGTACAGTAATGATGTCTCAGTGCATAACTGCTTTTTTAGAAAAGAAAAAAAAGGTGTTTGAGTATCCTCCTCGTCTCTGATTTTCAAATCTTGGCAAAAACTTCAATCCATTTTAAATCTTGGAAATTAACTTTCCATTGGCACCAAGAGGCATTGTTCCAATTCCTACGAAGCTGAAATAGCAGTGGTCACATACCTGATGTTTGAGTTACAGGTGACAAGTTTGGTAAGTTTTCTCAATCAGAGCAGTGGGTTGTGTGTTCCATTTGGTTCTGTTTGAAGAGTGACGAAATCAGCCACCATTTAGATTCTTGAGCTATGGTTCCTGTTAGTCTGACCAAATGCTTAAAGTCAGGAATGTCATACTCATAACATGTTGGTATTCCCTGTAAAGTTTGAATATCAGGGAATGGTTGATGGGACAGGAGCATTTACCCAGGAATAGATTGATTTTTAAAGTGAAAATTAAAGCCTGAGGTTTATTTTTTTTCTGCTCAAAAATTTCTCCCACCATTATTGTGGACAGCTTCTGGCCAGAACCATCATCAACATTTTTTGGCAGAAATGGGTGTAGAGCTGCATGTAACAATTTTCAAGTGTGCACTTGTGTCACTGCTAAGCCCAAGGTCTAGAATTGTTGGCAATTAAACCTTACTGTCCAGTGTATATAATTCATGTTTGTTATTTTTGATCTGATTCAGTAAACTTGTTTTAAAAAATGATTTTTGTTTTCTGCATATTTACAGCCTGTATCTTGGTAACTTTTAAGGCCTTATTGCTCATTTCACTTTTGATTAGTTTTGATGTCACTGTACTTTGAGATTCACTTCACTCAGCAAGGAAAGCAGTCTTGGTTGAAACTAGAAAATTCAAGATTAAAATTAAAGATATATTCCTTGAAGTTCTGACCTATTCAGTGTTTTAGAGGAAGCTGTGTAAAAGATTGAGTCCATTGTGGCCAGGAATTAATATTGACATACTATAAGAATGATTTTGGCAGTGTTGAGGCAGGTAAACTATACATTGTGGGGTGCTGGTATAAATTGGACTTCTTGGTAGGAGAAATTCCAGGACTTTTGGCTGGAGATCAGTCTCATCTATGCTTTGTATAGACTTGTATCTTGATTTGTTTTGGATTACTCCACAGTAAAATACAAGGCCCTAATCTGTTTAAACAATTGCTTAATTAATCTTTCTTGTGCATCCACTATCATGCCTCTGCTTGCTTAATGGGGTTTTGCATGTACTGTTGATGAAGGTGACTAAGGTACATGGTTACTGTGTGAGGCAGCTTAAGTCTTGATTTGGCTACTGATGTGTGTATACTTCACTGTTTCTGCAGAAAAATGTTTGTGGGTGGCCTCAGCTGGGATACCACAAAGAAAGATCTGAAGGACTATTTCTCTAAATTTGGAGAGGTGGTAGATTGCACATTAAAGTTGGATCCCATTACAGGGCGTTCAAGAGGATTTGGATTCGTCCTGTTTAAAGAGGCTGACAGTGTGGATAAGGTATTTGATCATAAAACCTTGGGCTTAAAAAGTGGGTTCAGAAGATAATGGAAATGAAATCAAGTTTCAGTATTTGTTTTCGTTGTGTGATGTTTGGAATTTCTTGTTCCATTTCCATATAGGTTATGGAACAGAAGGAGCATAAATTGAATGGCAAAGTGATTGATCCAAAAAAAGCCAAGGCAATGAAAAAGGAACCTGTAAAGAAAATTTTCGTAGGCGGTCTTTCACCAGATACAGCTGAAGAGAAGATCAGAGAATACTTTGGAGCTTTTGGGGAGGTATGTGTTTTGCACCATAATCTTCCAAGTTTAATGTCCCTTGGTTCAGATTGATGGGTCTGAAAGTGTGGGGTGGAAGGAGGGAGGGATCAGTGAGATGGGTGTGGAATGTAAGCTTCACATGAACTCATAGTTTACCAGGATGCGCAGGCCCTCTTTATTGCTTTTGCCTTTCCCAGCTCTGGTGGGCCATCTATTCAACTCACTTTACCTCAAGACCTTAAGACATAGGAGCAGAAATAGGACATTTGGCTCTTTGAGTTTTCTCAACCATTCAGTCGTGGCTGATTTATTATCCCACTCTACTCTCCACTGAATCGACCCTCAACCCCTCCCCACCCACCCACCCTCCCTATAATTTTACAGGCATCTAACAACTCATGATGTGTGAACATTATGTTATAATTTTTTAATGTGGTAGGAGTGGGGTGTGCAGCTGCCACTTTGGCTCCACTAGTGCATGGGCATGGAGTGTTAATGGTGTCACATTAAATTTAGGTGGAATCAATAGAGCTTCCTATGGACAACAAAACAAATAAGAGGCGTGGCTTCTGTTTCATAACTTTCAAGGAAGAGGACCCGGTGAAAAAGATTCTTGAAAAGAAGTTCCATAATGTTGGACTCAGCAAGGTATGTTACTGAATGACTTGGCAGTATGGAATGTTAGCTCGAGTGAGATTAAGTTAATTGGTTGCAATCGACGCAATCTGCTGTCACCATGTCAAAATCCAACAGCAGAATTGAATGCTTTTGATTAATACTATTTTTGGTCCTTAAATTTCCCTGTGCCTTATGGACTGCATATTTGTAGTGTATGCATATGATTGTTTGAGTTGACCCTCGTAGACCCCGAAGGGTTAATATTTTATCTCTAAATTTAGAAGTGCCTTTTTGTCTTGTGTAGGTGAAATGCTGAAATTGTTTCTTATTTGGCAGTGTGAGATCAAGGTGGCAATGTCAAAGGAAGTCTACCAACAGCAGCAGCAATGGGGAGTTGGCCGAGGCACCTTCGCAGGTCGAGGCCGTGGGAGAGGCGGAGGGACAGGTGCTGGAGGTAACGTACTTTCTTGATGTTCTGTGGCGTTGAATTGCAATTTCTAGTTGATGAAAATCTTCATTGCACATTTCAGCTCCAAGCCAGAACTGGAACCAAGGATATAATAACTACTGGAATCAAGGCTATGGCAGCTATAACTATGGCTACAATAGCCAAGGATATGGAGGCTATGGTGGTTATGATTATCCTGCTTATAATAACTACTATGGATATGGTGACTATGGCAGTAAGTGCTTGTTCAACTTTTTCAAATATAATTGCATGACATGAAATCTTAATTTTAACTTTAGACTGTTAAGTTGTTTGTTTTTGAGCACTGCATGACCCAAAAATCAAATTTGCATGATATGCAAAAGGCTGGACTACTGCATGTTCCATCTTAATTTTCTGCTGCTTCTCCCTTCCACGCTTTTTTCTTGCAAAGAGGGTGGGGCAATCATTGAAGGGGTTGGGGCCCTCTGGTCCGCTGATAAGGATGTGCGCTCCTGTGGGATGGAACTGGCCTCCTCGTTCCTGCTGTGGGCCCTGTTTTCCCATTGTGGCAGGAGTGCTCTGTTAGTGCACTGTTCCCACTTGTGGCCTGGCCAATACCTAACACTGAAAATGAAATTTAAAAATTTAAACCAAATATTGGATGTCTAAAATAAAAAGTTAAAATCAACAGGTCAGTGGTGTTTTAGATAGGTTGATATTTTCAGATGTGTGCCTTTGGAAAAACCTAATAAAACAAAGGGTGAGATGCAGATCCCATAATCAGTGATATAGATAGTGCGTGACCTTAATGATCTGTTTAAAATAAGCCCCATAACCTAAGTGGACTATAAGTAAACAGTTCATCTAAAACCTGATGAGGATGAAAATCTTTTTTGATGAGGTTTTTTTAAAAAAAACAAGAAGATTTCCAGGGTACATTTGTGATTTTTTTTTTGATTGACTGTGAAATGGATCATTGAGCATCTTGTGTAAATGCTAAAAATGTTACAGATCAACAGAGTGGTTATGGGAAAGCACCACGACGTGGAGGTCATCAGAATAGCTACAAACCATACTAAGATTTGTCCCTGCAGCCCATTGGAAGCAGGTATGTTAGCTATTCATTTAAATTTCATTTTAACATTATTTAACTTTTGTTAAAATTATATTTATAATTAATTTACATATTTTAAAATTTTACAGCACTCAAGTGCTTTTTTTTAAAAACGTAGACACGGAGTTTTGTAATGCAGATGCTGTAAGAAGCTTTATGGCTTTTGCCCTTTTTTTTTACAAGTTGTAAATTTAAACAGGTAAAGTACTGCTAATGGGTACAAATAAAGGACACTTCAAGACAAAAAGAAAGCCATTGTCTGCTAACTGACATTATACCTTGTTTGTACCCGCCAGCGGGAACTTCATTGCAGGCCATGTGTCACCCTGAGCACACGATTCTCACAGGCCCGCTCAATGCGGACAGAGTACGAGACGCTCGCGCTCTCGAATGCTGCCGTTTGGTATGGTCTCTTCCAACATCCTGTATCAGCATTAAAATAAAATGGATACTTCAAGCTTTGCCTTCACTTATTTCTTGCTTATTATATTAATGTAATTTAATGCATTTTTTACAGGCCCCAGTAATGGTTAAATACGACTGCTTACAGAATAATTCATTCTTCTATGGATACAGCTTGTCTTTGGACTTTCCAAGTGTATTAATATATATTTCTAAATCCAGTTTATTAAATGCTTGCTTTCCTCCCTCCCCCATTTTAATAGTCCTTGTAGTTGTAATTGCAAATAGTCCATGTGCTAAAGCCAGACAATTCCTGAGACTGACGTATTTTATTAGCTGGTCATTTGTGGAAACTTGTATTTCCGCACCGTGCATTCAATATACTTCTGGGAGGTTTTTATAAAGCAGCTAACATTATTCTTTGGTTTAACAAGTGAATAATGGGTATGGGAACACCATTTGGGGTACAAGTTTTCAAGTTTCTCTGGAATTTTAGTTCATGGACTATTAAGCATTTATAGATTTTAAGTAGTAAATATTTGGTGGTTGAATTAACTTGAATTTAAAGCTCTAGGTTTATAAGGGTGGGTATTTCAGTATTGTAAAACTTTGATTTGATCTGATGATTATTTAATCTGTTGAATCTGACTATCTCCAACATCCATTCTCTGTTTGATTTCTTTTAGGTGAAGCAACAGTATTTTACTCCAGATAGAAGATTCATAGGAAGTGGTGTTTAGGCCTCTCTAAAGCAGCACTTAACTGTTCAGTACTTTTTTTTGGTATCATTCACCAACTCCTATCCCACCCCCTCCTGCCATCTGCACAAGAACCGCTGCCTCCTGTCCCATCTCATTGAATTCGGCTTTGATTTAAAAAAAAAATAGCTTTTATTATTTTTACCTGATAGATGTGTTCTCTGTGACCAGCCTTTTTTTTATACATTTTCTCCCCATATGGATTGTTACATTGGATGCGTATGTGTTCAATTCATTGTGACGTCATTTAGATATGGTACAAGTACCCTATTGGATTGTTGGTTTTTTAATAAAACTTTTTTTGTATAATGTGTGTTTCTTGTCTCTTCTATGTAGAGATGGCTTTAATTTTTCAATGATTGAACTGGTTTAGTATCGTCGCATACAGTGAAAAGCTTGTCTTGCACGCTATTCATACATAGTCATTACACAGTGCATTGAGGTAGTACAAAGTAAAACAGTAGCGAATGCAGAGTGAAGTGCAGTACAGGTAAACATCAAGGTCCTGATCATAACGATGTAGATTGAGATCAAGGGTTCATTTTATTGTTCTAGGGTGCCATTTACGAGTCTTATAACAGCAAGGTAGAAACTGTTCTTGAGCTTGGTGGTATATGCTTTCAGGCATATGTATCTTCCAGATGGACAAGGTAAGAAGAGAGAGTGTCTGGGATGGGTGGGGCCTTTGAACACGCTGGCTGCCTTGGAGGCAGTGAGTAGTATAGTCTATGGGGGGGAGGGGGGGTGGTGCTGGTTTCTGTGATGTCCTGGGCAGTTTATAACTGCAAATGTTTATGGCTGCAGGCAGAGGAGTTATACCAAGCCGTGATGCTTTCCTATGGTGTATCAATAAAAATTGGTAAAGGGGATATGTCAAAGTTCTTAAAGCCTTGGGGTTTATTTGAAGGACAAGTAGAGAATGTTTATTTGTTCACCTGTGTACTTAATAGAGAAGGTGGATAAATTTCTGCTTTACGACAATTTTTACTCATAGGCAAGAAAGTTAATTGCATGTGATTTTCACTGCCTGCATTTTTAAAAAGCATTCATTTGTATTTTTCAACGGCCTGTCTACATAGTCTCCGCAGACTATTTCTCCAAGACCTGATAGTGCCATTGGTGAAAGTTCTGCATTGTCATTCTGTCAATAGCTAGATTAGTTTCACTGAGTTCCTAGCTGCTGCAGAGATAGTACATTTGGTGGGTGCTCATCTATATCCTGCTGTGACATTAACCGGTTTTTACAGGTGTTTATCCCTTGGGATTAAGGAGAAAGATCAGAAAAATTACCCCTGAGAGATGGAAGGGAATCCCAGGGTATCCTGGCAGAAGTGGGTAAAGAAGCGCCTCCGATTATATTGACTGCTCTATTGTGACTAGGGCCAAGTGAGTGTCCACAAATAGTAACCTGCCAGGAGATGAAGACTCAAGATCAGGTGGGCTCTTGTTTATACCTGTATGAATATTTCTGACAGACTGCGCGAGTGAAAATGTGTACCAATTTCAGTATGAAAGCAGCAAAAGAAGAGTACAAAATAAAGGGTTTTATAAGAATGTGTTTAGAACTCTAATCAAATAGGTCTTGGTGGGCTATTAGTTATTGAGTTTTAAGTGGGAAGACAAACCTTTAGAAGCATTATGCACAAAAGGCCACTTTTATTCCCTTGGCATCTTGCCTTTTCCACAGTTCTGCCAATGGCTTAGTTCACATAATTTCACCCCTCAGCCCATTAAGGGTGACAAAACAGGCCTTGCACTTAAACATCCTGAAACTGAAGCTCCTTGGTCCAGCTGCTTAGATGACTCAACATTGTGGACCTGTGATCACAGCCAGTGAAACTGAAGTTGGGATTTGCCTCAAGACAAAGAACTTGATACAATCTGTGGCCTTTGGTTATGTGTAAAAGAATGATCAAGATTGCAAGCACTGCAGAACTGAGCCAGCAAGGGCTTGACGTGGCCACTGGATGGCTGGGATCAGAGCTAGCTGGCTTGTTGGACGTATTTCTGAACAGCGCAGGTACTGTATGCTACCTTGGGCAAGCTAGAAGGGTCAATGCTAATGACCAACAAGCCACAATACCCAGGAAGGAGATTCCTATGTGCCATAGGATGAGAATCTTGGTTTTCACCGGAAGTCTAAGAAAAGCAGCCACGGAAATGTGTCAGCTCCCAAACATGATCACTGCTTAAGCCCATTTTGTACCAATTGCATCAGAAGGATTGAAAAAGAGCAGGCCTAGAAAATCTATATGCAACGCAGACCAACACTGCAAATGTTTTTGAGGAAATTCTAAACTGATATTTTGTTGTACTATTTATGAATCAGCTGATCCCTAGGTGTATTGTCAGTCCTAAGCCCAGTAGAGCAAATTAGTGAAGGTGAAGTAAATGCCACAAGTTTTAAAGGGGAATCAATAAGAGACAATCGCAAATCTTTAAGGTTGCTAAAAACAGCTTAATGGAATTGTAACTGATGAAGCTGATCAAAAAGCTGAAAGTTACTGATAAATAGTGGCTGTACATCGGTGTGTGGATCCAAAGTAGTGAGACATGAAGAAATTCAATTTGTTCAATATTAATACATCTGGAATGTGCTGCCTGGAGCAGATTCAAAAACTTTTGAAAGAATTTCAGAAGGACACAAGGCAGAAGTATTTGGGATTGAATATTTTGGGTATTGAGAAAGAGCCTGAGAATCTAATTGGATCGGTTTGTTAAGATACCATAGGCTAGTTAGTGTACCTTGGTAAGGTATACTGTGAAATTAAATGTCACCCTTTACAAAAGTGAGGAATGTCACTTCTTTTGGGTGAGATAAAGGGTCGTATGCTGAGATGCTATGCAAAAATTTGATACTGTAGTTGTTGCTATAGAAATAGTTTCTTAATATTCATGCAGGACTTGTGTCCTGATTTTTACTTAACTCAGGTGACAGTTTTGGATGCAACACAACACTGGCAGGATAATTCTATGATGCTATCGGTGAGATTTTGGGCTACTGTATGATGCATATACTTCTGCATAGCTTCAATCTGGCCAGGCATTTTGATTTTGTATATGTATTGCTGCTGTAATGTTTCAAATAGTATTTCCATTGCATGGTTCTGTACTCTAACACATGCACATGTAACAGACAGAAAACATGAACCCAGATATGGAATACTTGTTAAAACCATCTGGAACACTGAAAATGGTTTGGACATTCCTGATAAGGAAACATTCCCACAGGTCCTCACTATGATGATCTATCTGAAAATGTCAACAAAACTGGGCAATAATGTTTCTATAATAATTTCCAGATTATTATTATTATTGTATTCTTCCTGTTTACTATCACCCCTTCCTTATTTTACTAACACAATAAACATTTAGAAACAATAACACCATGTTCACATTTTGCTTGGTGAATTCCTACCAGGCTCTAATGTGTCATTGCTTGATGTTTCCTTCCTTTGCAACTATTGTTTCCCTTTATCTTTTCCTCCTGTCAACATGTTACAGCACACTGGAAATCACGTTTTTAATGTATCCAGGCAGGGAAGAAATGGATACATAGTTCTATTCTTTAAAAATACCATTGCGTGTACATGGGATCCTGTTTAATTGGTCCATTGGTTAATCGGGCACTATGTCACTTAATTGGGACAGGAGACTGTTGCCAAACAGTTTCTAACTAGCATTGGTTGTATGCACTTGCACACACTGGTTGTTACACACTGCACCGTGCTTAAAGCAGTTTTTAAATAGTGTCATTTGTGTGTGTTTGTGTTCAAAAAGCAGCAATTTTGTCACAGATAGTTGGCAAAAAAAAAAGCAGTAAGACAATCAAAAACTTGCTCACCGTGGTTTCAAGCAATCAGGCTTGGAAATGAAAATGAAATGATTTCGCTACTTCAAGTTTGGAACTGCAAAGAATTTGAAGGTAGTGAATATTACAATAAAAATTAAGATTTTGAAGATGCAATTGTCAAAAGTATTGTATGAATACTCTCTCCTCTACTCTTTCTATACCCATTACTGTGGGGCTAGGCTAAAATGCCATCTATAAATTTGCTGATGATACAACCATCGTTGGTAGAACCTCAGTCGGTGACGAGAGGGTGTGTGGGAGCGAGATATATCTGCTAGTTGAGTCGTAGCAACAACATTGCACTCAACGTCAGTAAGGCCCAAGAGCTGATTGTGGACTTTAGAAAGGGTAGAACGAGGGAACACAAACCAAGCCTCATGGAGGGATCAGATCAGAAGTGGAGAGAGTGTTCAAGTTCATGGGTGTCAAGATCTCTGAGGATCTAACCTCGTCCCAGCGTATTGATGCAGCTATAAGGAAGGCAAGACAAGCATTTATATTTCATTAGGAGTTTGAGGAGATTTGGTTTATCACCTAAAACGCTCAAATACTTCTACAGATGTACCGTGGAAAGCATTATGATTGGCTGTATCACCATCCGGTACAGGGTGGGGTGAAGGGAGGGGGAGAGCTACTGCACGGTATCAGAATCAGTTTTATTATCACCGGCATGTGATGTGAAATTTGTTAACTTAGCAGCAGCAGTTCAATGCAATACATAATCTACAGAGAGAGAAAAAATAATAAATAAAACAATAAACAAGTAAATCAATTACGTATATTGAATAGATTTTTTTAAATGTGCAAAAACAGAAACACTGTATATTAAAAAAAGTGAGGTACTGTCCAAGGGTTCAATGTCCATTTAGGAATCGGATGGCAGAGAGGAAGAAGCTGTTCCTGTATCACTGAGTGTGTGCCTTCAGGTTTCTGTATCTCCTACCTGATGGTAATAGTGAGGAGTATCTGGAGGTCCTTAATGGATGCTGCCTTTCTGAGACACCACTCTCTAAAGATGTCCTGGGTACTTTGTAGGCTAGTACCCAAGCTGGAGCTGACTAGACTTACAACCTTCTGCAGCTTCTTTCGGTCTTGTGCAGAAGCCCCTCCAAATCAGAGGGTGATGCAGCCTGTCAGAATGCTCTCCATGGTACATCTATAGAAGTTTTTGAGTGTATTTGTTGACATGCCAAATCTCTTCAAACTCCTAATAAAGTATAGTCGCTCTCTTGCCTTCTTTATGACTACATCATTGTGTTGAGACCAGGTTAGATCCTCAGAGATCTTGACATCCAGGAACTTGAAGCTGCTCACTCTCTCCACTGCTGATCCATCTATGAGGATTGGTATGTATTCCTTCATCTTACCCTTCCTGAGGTCCATAGTCAGCTCCTTCATCTTACTGACGTTGAGTGCCAGGCTGTTGCTGCGGCACCACTCCACTAGTTGGCATATCTCACTCCTGTATGCCTTCTTGTCACCACCTGAGATTCTACAAACAATGGTTGTATCATCAGCAAATTTATAGATGGTATTTGAACTATGCCTAGCCACACAGTCATGAGTATAGAAAGTAGAGCAGTGGGCTAAGCACACACCCCTGAGGTGCACCAGTGTTGATCGTCAGTGAGGAGATGTTATCACCAATCCACTCAGATGGTGGTCTTAGGGTTAGGAAGTTGATCCAATTGCAGAGGGAGGTACAGAGGGCCAGGTTCTGTAACTTCTCAATCAGGATTGTGGGAATGATGGTGCTAAATGCTGAGCTATAGTCGATAAACAGCATCCTGACATAGGTGTTTGTGTTGTCTAGGTGGCCTAAAGCCATGTGAAGAGCCATTGAGATTGCGTCTGCCATTGACCTATTGTGACGACAGGCAAATTGCAATGGGTCCAGGTCATTGCTGAGGCAGGAGTTCAGTCTAGTCATAACCAACCTCTCAAAGCATTTCATCACTGTGGATGTGAGCGCTACCGGGCGATAGTCATTAAGGCAGCCCACATTATTCTTCTCGGAGTGCGTTGCAGAAAGTTGTAAAATTAGTCAGCTCCATCATGGGTACTAGCCTCCATATTATCCAAGAGATCTTCAAGGAGCAGTGCCTCAGAAAGGTGACGTCCATCATTAAGGACCCCCATCACTCAGGACATGATGCCCTCTTCTCATTGTTACTGTCAGGAAGGAGGTTCAGGGGCCTGAAGGTGTACACACAACAATTCAAGGAAAAGCTTCTTCCCCTCTGCCATCTGATTTCTGGATGGATATTGAACCCATGAACAGTACCCCACTACTTTTTTAAAATTTATTTCTGCTTTTTGCACTATTTTAATTTAACTATTTAATATAGATATATACTGTAATTCTTTTCTTTCCTATATTTATCATGAATTGCTTTGTACTGCTGTGAAAAGTAACAAATTTCATGACATGCTGGTGATATTAGACCTGATTCTGAAGGCCAGTGTCCCATTATCTACACTGGGTGCCTGTGCTGATTTTGTTCATTTACAGTCAATCAAAAGAACACAGCAGGGTACACTGGATGAATTCCTCATTAGGAACCAATACAGTTTTGTAGTACTGAAGTAGTATTGGTCATGTTCTCGTTTGTTCTGTATTTTATTTCAATACATAATTTGTTATTCAATTAAATGGTTGCTTATCTTCTTTCTTATACTTGACTAGTCATTTCTATGAAACTTTGGCTAATTGGGGCAGCTACTGAATGGGCCAATGTGTCCCAATTAACTGGAATCCACTCTATAGGATAAATGATTCTTTCCCCCTTAGATCAGTAAAGATGGGTTACCAATCGGGCTTCCTGTTTCTGAATTCCTCCCAGCGCGTCACCAAGAGGCGTCATGAGGATGAAAGCTTTGCAGAGTTGACCAGCTTTTAGAGCATAACTATAGCTAATGAGAACTATGCCTCGACTGTACGTCAACATCTTATTGAAATAACTGTATAGATTAGAAGGCAGAACAACATTTGTGCAGGGGGAGGGGAAATATGTCTTCTAAGGGTTTAAAATAACATTTACGCAATATAGATTGAAATCATCTGTAATTCTAAGAATGAATAATTTCAAATATTAATAGCTTTATTATCCATTTTCTACAATTTATTTTACATACATCAGATTACAAAGCTTCCTTATAGTTTCTAGATGGAATAATCACATTATATACACAAAGGTGAAATTGTTTGAGTCCATCAGTGGGAGGGTAGTAGTGGGACCTATGTTGGGATGACACCAGTAGCAAAGAGAATGATAAAGATGATGATCACAACCACAATCACTACAATGATAATAATCATTTTTGTGTTTTTCCACCACATCTTCCTTGCAATTTTTGTGGATGTTTTCTGAAACGAATCAGCCTGAAACAAACAGGATAGAGAATTCAGAATGTACGTGTACAATACGCTAGGAAATCCTCATCAAATTCATCCTCCTTAGAACAGATAATGTCTTGGATTGTATTTCGGCAGAATGGAGGGATAAGAACATCCTGCGAGTGCCCCATCCTGCATGGTCTCTGGTGAACAAAAGGAACAGCCAGTGCTGCTGTTATGCCTACCATCCAGAGCCACCCTAGTCAAGTTCAGTGGTGCCATTTGTTTTGTAAATTGACTGGGTGTCGTATTTTTATGGGTAATTAGCTCAGTAGCTGCTTGTGCGGTAGACAGATTCAGAGGTCTGACAACAGAATGCCTTTCACAAATCCCAGCTGTCTGTCTTTTGCAGTTCCATTTCTTCTACTGAAGCCAGAATGACTTAACTAAAGAGGAGGGAAAGTTTGGTCTTAATTGTAAACAAATTTGTTCCACCATCCAGTAAGGTATCGGATCCATCTGCTCAGAGTCACAGTTCGATCAGTGTAGCTTATGCTTTCGCTAGCCCTGCACAGAAGGGTTGTCTTACTTGCAGGAGATGTTTCCTATCTAATCTACCCACATTACTAAGCTTTATGTTTGATTTAATAGATCATGTAGTCTTGCTGATTGAAAAATGTCCCTGTAGAAAATAAGGCCACTTTCGGACTGCTTTGACTAGGAGGGTTGAAAATCAGACCTGTCTGGATTGTGGACCCTTGAAGTGAGCTTCCTGCAAAGGGCAAAGCTCAGAACAACACAGTGAATGTATCTACACTGGGAAGTACTTTAGCAGATTCCATTGTCTGAACCCATTTGTGTATCATCTAACTTTGGAACTGAGATTAAAGATGAACTTTATTTGTCACAGGTACATCAGAACATACAGTGAAATGTGTCAAGAATGTGCTGAGTAGCCCACAGCTTCCAGTGACAACATGGCATGCCTTGCTATGTAGTGCTGAGAAACTAACCCTTTTTAATAACTTGTATCTATTGTCTTTCTCTAGAATGAAAAACATATGCAGCAGGAATGTAATGACTGTATAACACTAATTTATTCATATAATTCTTCATTACACAATGTAAATCATAGGGTTATACCATAAAGAAATGGCTTTTTGGCCACATGTCCATGCCGATCCTTTTGCACATCTGCATCTGCCTGCCTAAGTGTCTGTCCATCGATGCCTGATCTGTTTAGGTGTCTGTCCATCGATGCCTGGTCTGTTTAGGTGTCTGTCCATCGATGCCTGATCTGTTTAGGTGTCTGTCCATCGATGCCTGATCTGTTTAGGTGTCTGTCCATCGATGCCTGGTCTATTTGTGCCTATTCATTGGTGTCTGGTCTATTTAAATGCCTGTCCATCGATACTTGGTCTATTTGTGCCTATTCATCGATGCCTAATCTGTTTAAGTGTCTGTCCATCGATGCCTGGTCTATTTAAGTGTCTGGCTAGATGCCACTTAAGTGTAGTAATTATATTTGATTCCCTCACCATCAGAATGAGCCACATATCAACTGCTTTTTGTGTATTAAAACTTTTTCCCCTTATAACTGTGTTCTCTTCTTTTTGATACCCCCTACGGTGGGAAAATGAGACTGACTCTCTAACTTATCTATGACTCTCAAAATTTTTTATACTATCAAGTCAGCCTTCAGTCATCTCCGATGCAGGGAAAATAAGCCCAGACTTTCAACTTCTCCCCATAATATATTCATCCAATCCAGGCAATATCCTGATGAATCACCTCTGTATTTTCTCCTGTACAACTGCACTGTTCCTCAAAGTTTACACTTCCATTGAATTAAGTGGGTAGAGAGCTGGATCACAGATAAAACCTATACTGATGGCCACTAACAAGTCACTGGAATATTTCCCCCTGGCAAATTCATAAATTAGTTCTCTTTAAATGACAACACACATTATTAAATGTGTGATGTCATCATCTTTTTTAAGGATCTTGATTCCCACATCTAATACTGGAACAGGATTTTTTATATTTCTCTCATGTGAGGCTTGACTTTCAGTTCAGTGCGTGGAGGTACTGAAATGGAGGAGAAGTCTGGCCATTATCGAAGAGTCTGTCTGATTTTAATGGTCTCACTGAGTTCTCAGCTTGGGGGAAATATCTGAGTTAGGGTGCCACAGATAATCAAATGTCAACAGTCCTCAGCAGCTGCTGGACAAACTTTGTGCTACATACTTTCAAAGTACACGTCAGACTCCAAGTACTTGGATTGCTACATGAATTTGCATTGAGTTGTTTATTCTGTGCCAACTCCCAGGGGAGAGTTGGCCGTTTTGCAGGAGGTGGGAGAGGCAATTTAACACTGAAAAACGTAAGGAATGTGAAGAGTAAGCTTGGCCTTGCTCAGTCTTTCAATAAGGCGGTTGGCTTCAACTCCATCATCCTTTGAAAAAAAGCACTTGCTACGTCCATCTCCTTTGAACTTCCCAATTCTCATGTTAAATGCATGTGTTGGATATCTTGAATCTGTGAAAGATACCAGCCATCTATCTATCTCTGCTTTTCATAATCTTAACCTTCATCAGCTCTCCCCTTAGTCTCTGCCCCTCTAGATTTGTCCTCCTTCTCCTTATAGCGTTTTAATCCACTGGTAGGTGAGACTAGAACTAGGGGACAGAGCCTCAAGATTCAGGGGAGTAGATTTAGGACTGAGATGAGGAGGAACTGCTTTTCCCAGAGAGTGGTGAATCTGTGGAATTCTCTGCCCAATGAAGCAATGGGGCCTACCTCAGTAAATATATTTAAGACAAGGTTGGATAGATTTTTGCATAGTAGAGGAATTAAGGGTTATGGGGGAAAGACAGGTAGTTGGAGATGAGTCCATGGCCAGATCAGCCATGATATTATTGAATGGTGGAGCAGGCGCGATGGGCCAGATGGCCGACTCCTGCTCCTATTTCTTATGTCCTTATGTAATCCAGACAGCATCCTGGTGAACCTCTCCTGCACTCTCTCCAAAGCCTGACTCTCAAAATCTTGTATACTCTCAAGTCAGCCTTCAGTCATCTCCGATGCAGGGAAAACAAGCCCAGCCTGTCTAACTTCTCCCCATAACTGCATATCATCCAATCCAGGTAACTTCCTGGTCAGTTGACTCTGTATTTACTCCCAATATGACTGCACCATTTCCCGATGTCTATAATTCCATTGAATTAAATCACTTAAGTGGGTTGAGAGCTGGATCACAGATAAAACATCTCATGATAACATATCTGCCAAGGTCATCAAACCTGCCGATGACCAGAATTGGATGCAATGTCCCACATGCATCCTAAGCAGCGTTTTATAAAACTACAAAATAATTTCATGACTCGTGAACTCGCCAATAAAAGCAAGCAAGTCATACACCTTCTTTAGCCACAATTTCACTTACCAGTTCACCAGCTCTTTCAAAAATGCCAAACAATCAGGATGCCCTTCATCTATTGCATAAGAGGAGCCAGAGTGGATACCTTAAAATTGTCCAACAACGCAACCAGGCCCAGTTTTAACTCCCCAGCAGTGACGTCCTGGATTTCGGAGAAGCCTGGAGGCCAGTCCTGCCTCAGTTGAACTTACTGTTATGAGTTTGTAGAATAATCTCCAGTTAAATACTTGCTGATTTAGCTGTCACGTGTGACGACTAAGTCAGGCCCTTTCCTCTCTCACTGCAATTCCCTAATTTCTAGTTTTAAAAAAGTGTGTACCTATTTTCAATCTGAAACTAATTAGATACTAAAGCCGATATCCCATGTGATACCTGACACAGAACATAATCTAGCTCTGCACTTTCGACACTTTCAGGGTTGTTGAAAGTGAAAAGCTTGATTAACAAGTAAAAGAGAGTCGAGAGTGGTAATGGGGGGGGGGGGGAGCAAGGAGATGGTAGAGGAATTGAATCATTATTTTGCATGTCTTCACTGTGGAAGTCACCAGCAGTATGCCAGAAGTTAGAGGGTGTCGGGGCAGCAGTGAGTGTCGTTGCTTTTACTGGGGAGGTGGTGTTTGGGAAGCTAAAAGGTCTGAAGGTAGATTAGTCGCTGGGACCAGATAGACTACGTTCTAGGGTTGTGAAAGAGACAGCTGAAGAGATTGTGGAGGGATTAGTTACAATCTTTCGAGAATCATTAAGATTCTGCATGGTTCCAGAGGACTGGAAAACTGTGAATGCCACTCCACTCTTCGAGAAGGGAGGGAAGAGGAGAAAGGACATTAGTGGTTATGAAAATGTTGGAGTCGATTGTTAAGAATGAGGTGTTGGGGTACTTGGAGGCACATCATAAAATAGGCCAAGGTCAGCATGGTTTCCTTATGGGAAAATCTTGCCTGACAATCTGTTAGAATTCTTGGGAAAATAACAAGCAGGATAGACAAAGGAAAAATGGTAGATGTTGTGTACTTGGATTTTCAGAAGGTGCTGCGCATGAGGCTGCTTAACAAGATAAGAGCCCATGGTATTACAGTAAAGATACTAGTGTGGGTAGAGGATTGGCCAATCGATTGGCACAAGGTAAAGAGTGAAAGTAAAGGGAACTTTTCTGTTGGCTGCCGGTGATTAGTGGTGTTCTGCAGGGGTCAGTGTTGAGACCACCTCTTTCTGTGTTGTATGTCAATGATTTGATGGCTTGGTGGCCAAGTTGTGGAAGATACGAAGATGGGTGGGGGGGGGGGTGCTGATAGTGTTGAGAAAGCAGGAAGGCTGCAGAAGGACTTAGATAGATTATGTGCAATTTTGGGTCCCTTATCGAAGAAAGGATGTGCTAACACTGAAGAGGGTTCAAAGGAGGTTTACAAAAATGGTTTTGAGAATGAAAGGCTTATCATATGAGGAGCATTTGATGACTGGGCCTGTACTCACTGGAATTTAGAAGAATGAAGGAGGATCTAATTGAAACTTATCGAATGTTAAAAGGCCTAGATAGAGTGAAGGTGGACAGGATGTTTCCTGTGGTGGGGGAGTCTAGGACCAGAGGGCACAACCTCAGAATAGATACATGTCCACTTAGAAAGGAGATGAGGAGGAATTTCTTTATCCGGTGAATCTGTGGAATTCGTTGTATTGGTGGCTGTGAAGGCCAGGTCATCGGGTGTATTTAAGGCAGAGGTCGATAGGGTCTTGATTCGTCATGAAGGGGTATGGGGAGAAGCAGGAGAATAGGATTAAGAAATGGATCAGGCATGATGAAATGGCAGAGCAGACTTGATGGACTGGATGGCATAATTCTGCTATGACTTACGGTCTTATTAAGCAATATTGACGGCACTTGAAACTCATTCCATTTTTTTTATTATAAAGGGTTTGTTGCAACTTGTCACGACAGTTGTTCCTCCTGCTCAAAGGCACGGGATTTAACTTTTGACAAACATGATCAGGCAGGTCCACCTTAGGTAGCCAGCAAAGGGAAGGATATTGTTGGGAAGTAACTCAATTATGCAGCTAGTTATGTTATCGGTAGCATCCTTGAATACTCACTGTGGCTTGGAGATCATCTGTTTTGATAATGAGGTCATCCAGCCTCTCTCCTCTGTCCAGAACCTTTTCAATATTATGTGTCATGATCCCCTTTACATCATTCACCTGAGACTGCAGGTTCGATAATTTGACAGGGCTTGAGTCCACATTGTAGCTGGCCTGAAATGAAAAGACAACCTTTTTAAAAAATCCTGTACATTTTTTTTTTAAAAGCCCTGAAGGCAGTTCTCAGGTAAAGTTCCAAAGCCATCAATGTTGATTGACAAGTTGACATGTTTCAGAGAAAGTTGCATGCATGTAAAGTCCTGAAATGTTGATGAACAGGTTCAAAAATAATAGGCATCCGTTAGTCTCATGAGACCATGGATTTGCGCCTTGGAGGGTTTCCAGGGCACAGGCCTGGGCAAGGTTGTATGGAAGACTGGCAGTTGCCCATGCTGCAAGTCTCCCCTCTCCACGCCACTGATATTGTGCAAGGGAAGGGCACTAGGGCCGATACAGCTTGGCACCGGTGTCGTTGCAGAGCAATGTGCGGTTAGGTGCCTTGCTCAAGGACACAACATGCTACCTCAGCTGAGGATCGAACTCACGACCTTCAGATCACTAGCCCGAGTCCTTAACCACTTGGTCACGCGCCAACACACAAAAATAATGACACCTCACATTATAACAGTAAGACCCATGGGCAAGGGCAATACTTGACGAGATCTGAACAAATTTTCTTCTGTAGTCTTGGATTTGAGAATTTTATTGGAGGTTCTGAGAAATGCGTGGAATGGGAGGACTGGTTCTTCAATGATCATACAAGTAGAGGAGGGTATGGTGTGGGGAGATTGGGCATCCGTAGTGAAAATGAGCTGCATGGAACCAGAAGGCCTGCAGACTGCCAAAGTAGATGGAAGGCATCAGACACACCCATAGAGAATAGTGATGAGGTCAGAAGAAGTAAGTTTCCAGGCTGAAATGATCATTCTACAAGAGCAGACTTGTCTGTGGATCCTGGGGAGAAGTTTAGGTTTGTGGGACCATGAAGCTGGAGGATCTTCAGCGGAAATGAGGCAAACGTCTGGTGTTCAGTAGTGATGTCACACACTATAGGGTTGTAAATCAGCATCCACGAGGAAGAGGTCAGTTCACTGAATAAAAACAGGACCACCATTTGATGCTAATATGCAGGCTGGTCCTTTGTGAACAGAGCACTGCTATTTCAGAGGCGGGTAGCGAGAGTGGATAAATTGAGATGGTTAGTTTCCTACTGGAGGACGGGAGAAGGATTCCAGCTGGGGCAGAGACTTAAAGGTGGGAGATATGGCTCTCAAACTGGGTTGGAGCTTTCTAGCCAGGGAAATGAAAGTAAAGGCATTAGGAGAACTCGAGACCTTGATGATTTACACTGTTTCAACAAAGGCCATCATAAGATCAAACAACAATCTCTCATCACCCAGTAGGGAGAGTACAGTCCCCGGGGATGAATCATTTTGATAACCAGGCTTTGCAGTTTATATCTGCTCTGGCCAGTTCTGATAAAATGTCATCTGGGTAAAATGTAACTCGGATTCTCTCTCTGAAAATGGTGACTAACCTGGGGCACGTTTCCAGGATTCATATTAATAATGTCAGAGAAGGATGTCCAGTTTCCTGTTTATTTGTAAGAACCCCAGACTAATTTCTCCTATCAGGTACCTACATTAAGAGTAATTTGCACTGGCCAATCAATGTACTAGTCAGCACACCTTTGGGATGACGGAGGGAGCTTACACAATCACAAGGAGGATGTGCAAACAGCATGCAGACGGAATCCAATGTCAGGTTTGAACCCCGGTTGCAGGAGGTGTGAGAGAAAGGCACTAACGACTCACCAGACTGCGAGGAACTTCATATCAGATTCCCAGTGCACAGGGTTTCCAAGCTTCATATCTCAGCATTACAGCAATTTTTATTTTTCTATTTCCGTTTCTGATATTCCTCTCTCTCCTTTTCCTTTATTCAGTTGTTCTTGGTCTCCACCTAAACACACTCCCCTTCTTCCCTCCACCCTAAACACACACCCCTTCTTCCCTCCACCCTAAACACACTCACCTTCGTCCGTCCACCATAAACACACACTCCGCATCTTCCCACCACCTAAATACACACTCCCCGTCTTGCCTCCACCCTAAACACACACTCCCCTTCTTCCCTCCTCCTAAACACACACTCCCCTTCTTCCCTCCACCCTAAACACACTCCCCTTCTTCCCTCCACCATAAACACACACTCCCCATCTTCCCACCACCTAAATACACACACCCTGTCTTCCCTCCACCCTAAACAAACACTCCCCTTCTTCCCTCCTCCTAAACACACACACCCCTTCTTCCCTCCACCCGAAACACACACTCCCCTTATTCCCTCCACCCTAAAAACACTCCCCTTCTTCCCTCCAAATAAACACACACACCCCTTCTTCACTCCACACTAAACACACACTCCCCTTCTTCCCTCCACCCTAATCACACATTCCCCTTCTTCCCTCCACCCGAAACACACTCCCCTTCTTCCCTCGACCCTAAACACACCCCCTTCCTCCCTCCACCCTAAACACACACTCCCCTTCTTCCCTCCACCATAAACAAACACTCCCCTTCTTCCATCCACATAAATAAACACCCCCCTTCTTCCCTCCACGCTAAACAAACACTCCCCTTCTTCCCTCCACCCTAGACACACACTCCCCTTCTTCCCTCCACCTAAATACACACTCCCCTTCTTCCTTCCACCGTAAACACACTCCCCTTCTTCCCTCGACCCTAAACACACTCCCCTTCTTCCCTCCACCCTAAACACACACTCCCCTTCTTCTCTCCTCCTAAACACACACTCCCCTTCTTCTCTCCTCCTGAACACACACTCACCTTCTTCCCTCCAACCTAAACACACACCCCTTCTTCCCTCCATCCTAAACACACACTCCCCTTCTTCCCTCCACTCTAAACACACTCCCCATCTTCGCTCCACCCTAAACACACACTCCCCTTCTTCCCTCCTCCTAAACACACACTCCCCTTCTTCCCTCAACCCTAAACACACCCCCTTCCTCCCTCCACCCTAAACACACACTCCCCTTCTTCCCTCCACCATAAACACACACTCCCCTTCTTCCATCCACATAAATAAACACTCCCCTTCTTCCCTCCACGCTAAACAAACA
The DNA here is from genome assembly GCF_030028105.1 of Mobula birostris. Classification (NCBI taxonomy): domain Eukaryota; kingdom Metazoa; phylum Chordata; class Chondrichthyes; order Myliobatiformes; family Myliobatidae; genus Mobula; species Mobula birostris. Next base: position 93,400,967 of record NC_092372.1, on the reverse strand, counting down.
CTCCCCTTCTTCCCTCCACCCTAGACACACACTCCCCTTCTTCCCTCCACCTAAATACACACTCCCCTTCTTCCTTCCACCGTAAAAACACTCCCCTTCTTCCCTCGACCCTAAACACACTCCCCTTCTTCCCTCCACCCTAAACACACACTCCCCTTGTTCTCTCCTCCGAAACACACACCCCCCTTCTTCTCTCCGCCTGAACACACACTCACCTTCTTCCCTCCAACCTAAACACACTCCCCTTCTTCCCTCCTCCTAAACACACACACCCCTTCTTCCCTCCACCCTAAACACACACTCCCCTTCTTCCCTCCACCTGAACATACACCCCTTCTTCCCTCCACCCTAAACACACACTCCGCTTCTTCCCTCCTTCTAAACACACAGTCCCCTTCTTCCCTCCTCCTAAACACACACTCCCCTTCTTCCCTCCACCCTAAACACATACTCCCCTTCTTCCCTCCACCCTAAACACACACTCCCCTGCTTCCCTCCACCGAAACATACTCTCTTTCTTCCTCCACCATAAACACTCACTCCCCTTCTTCCCTCCACCCTAAACACACACTCGCCTTCTTCCGTCCACCCTAAACACACTCCACTTCTTCCCTCCACCTAAACACACACTAGCCTTCTTCCCTCCACCCTAAACACACTCACCTTCTTCCCTCCATCCTAAACACACACTCCCCTTCTTCCCTCCACCCTAATCACACACTCCCCTTCTTCCCTCCACCCTAAACACACACTCCCCTTGTTCCCACCATCTAAACACACACTCCCCTTCTTCCCTCCACCCTAAATAAACACTCCCAATATTCCGTCCAACCGAAATACATTCCCCTTCTTCCCTCCACCCTAAACACACTCCCCTTCTTCCCTCCACCATAAACACACACTCCCCTTCTTCCAACCACCTAAATACACACTCCCCTTCTTCCCTCCACCCTAAACACACACTCCCCTTCTTCCCTCCACCCTAAACAAACACTCCCCTTCTTCCCTCCACCTAAACACAAACTCCCCTTCTTCCCGCCACCCTAAACACACTCCCCTTCTTCCCGCCACCATAAACACACACTCCCCTTCTTCCCTCCTCCTAAACACACACTCCCCTTTTTCCCTCCATGCTAAACACACACTCCCCTTCTTCCCTCCACCCTAAACAAACACTCCCCTTCTTCCCTCCACCTAAATACACACTCCCCTTCTTCCCTCCACCCTAAACACACTCCCCTTCTTCCCTCCACCCTAAACACAAACTCCCCTTCTTCCCTCCATCCTAAACACACACTCCCCTTCTTCCGTCCACCTAAACATACTCCCCTTCTTCCCTCCACCCTAAGCACACACTCCGCTTCTTCCCTCCTTCTAAACACACAGTCCCCTTCTTCCCTCCTCCTAAACACACACTCCCCTTCTTCCCTTCACCCTAAACACACACTCCCCTTCTTCCCTCCACCCCAAACACACACTCCCCTACTTCCCTCCTCCTAAACACACACACCCCTTCTTCCCTCCACCCTAAACACACACTCCCCTTCTTCCCTCCTCCACCCGAAACACACTCCCATTCTTCCCTCCACCATAAACACACACTCCCCTTCTTCCCTCTACCCTAAACACACACTCCCCTTCTTCCCTCCACCCTAACACACACTCCCGTTCTTCCCTCCACCTGAACACACACTCCCCTTCCTGCCTCCACCCTAAACACACTCCCCATCTTCTCACCTCCTGAACAAACACTCCCCTTCTTCCCTCCTCCACCCGAAACACACTCCCATTCTTCCCTCCACCATAAACACACACTCCCCTTCTTCCCTCTACCCTAAACACACACTCCCCTTCTTCCCTCGACCCTAAACAGACTCCCCTTCTTCCCTCCACCCTAAACACACACTCCCCTTCTTCTCTCCTCCTAAACACACACTCCCCTTCTTCTCACCTCCTGAACAAACACTCACCTTCTTCCCTCAAACCTAAACACACTCCCTTTCTTCCCTCCATCCTAAACAAACACTCCCCTTCTTCCCTCCACCCTAAACACACTCACCATCTTCGCTCCACCCTAACACAGAGTACCCTTCTTCCCTCCTTCTAAACACACACACCCCTTCTTCCCTCCACCCTAAACACACACTCCCCTTCTTCCCTCCACCTAAAACACACACGCCCCTTCTTCCCTCCACCATAACACACACTCAGCTTCTTCTCTACACCCTGAACACACACTCCCGTTCTTCCCTCCACCTGAACACACACTCCCCTTCTTGCCTCCACCCTAAACACACTCCCCTTCTTCCTTCCACCGTAAACACACTCCCCTTCTTCCCTCGACCCTAAACACACTCCCCTTCTTCCCTCCACCCTAAACACACACTCCCCTTCTTCTCTCCTCCTAAACACACACTCCCCTTCTTCTCTCCTCCTGAACACACACTCACCTTCTTCCCTCCAACCTAAACACACACCCCTTCTTCCCTCCATCCTAAACACACACTCCCCTTCTTCCCTCCACTCTAAACACACTCCCCATCTTCGCTCCACCCTAAACACACACTCCCCTTCTTCCCTCCTCCTAAACACACACTCCCCTTCTTCCCTCAACCCTAAACACACCTACTTCCTCCCTCCACCCTAAACACACACTCCCCTTCTTCCCTCCACCATAAACACACACTCCCCTTCTTCCATCCACATAAATAAACACTCCCCTTCTTCCCTCCACGCTAAACAAACACTCCCCTTGTTCCCTCCACCCTAGACACACACTCCCCTTCTTCCCTCCACCTAAATACACACTCCCCTTCTTCCTTCCACCGTAAAAACACTCCCCTTCTTCCCTCGACCCTAAACACACTCCCCTTCTTCCCTCCACCCTAAACACACACTCCCCTTCTTCTCTCCTCCGAAACACACACCCCCCTTCTTCTCTCCACCTGAACACACACTCACCTTCTTCCCTCCAACCTAAACACACTCCCCTTCTTCCTTCCTCCTAAACACACACACCCCTTCTTCCCTCCACCCTAAACACACACTCCCCTTCTTCCCTCCACCTGAACATACTCCCCTTCTTCCCTCCACCCTAAACACACACTCCGCTTCTTCCCTCCTTCTAAACACACAGTCCCCTTCTTCCCTCCTCCTAAACACACACTCCCCTTCTTCCCTCCACCCTAAACACATACTCCCCTTCTTCCCTCCACCCTAAACACACACTCCCCTGCTTCCCTCCACCGAAACATACTCCCTTTCTTCCTCCACCATAAACACTCACTCCCCTTCTTCCCTCCACCCTAAACACACACTCGCCTTCTTCCGTCCACCCTAAACACACTCCACTTCTTCCCTCCACCTAAACACACACTAGCCTTCTTCCCTCCACCCTAAACACACTCACCTTCTTCCCTCCATCCTAAACACACACTCCCCTTCTTCCCTCCACCCTAATCACACACTCCCCTTCTTCCCTCCACCCTAAACACACACTCCCCTTGTTCCCACCATCTAAACACACACTCCCCTTCTTCCCTCCACCCTAAATAAACACTCCCAATATTCCGTCCAACCGAAATACATTCCCCTTCTTCCCTCCACCCTAAACACACTCCCCTTCTTCCCTCCACCATAAACACACACTCCCCTTCTTCCAACCACCTAAATACACACTCCCCTTCTTCCCTCCACCCTAAACACACACTCCCCTTCTTCCCTCCACCCTAAACAAACACTCCCCTTCTTCCCTCCACCTAAACACAAACTCACCTTCTTCCCGCCACCCTAAACACACTCCCCTTCTTCCCGCCACCATAAACACACACTCCCCTTCTTCCCTCCTCCTAAACACACACTCCCCTTTTTCCCTCCATGCTAAACACACACTCCCCTTCTTCCCTCCACCCTAAACAAACACTCCCCTTCTTCCCTCCACCTAAATACACACTCCCCTTCTTCCCTCCACCCTAAACACACTCCCCTTCTTCCCTCCACCCTAAACACAAACTCCCCTTCTTCCCTCCATCCTAAACACACACTCCCCTTCTTCCCTCCACCCTAAACACACACTCCGCTTCTTCCCTCCTTCTAAACACACAGTCCCCTTCTTCCCTCCTCCTAAACACACACTCCCCTTCTTCCCTTCACCCTAAACACACACTCCCCTTCTTCCCTCCACCCCAAACACACACTCCCCTACTTCCCTCCTCCTAAACACACACACCCCTTCTTCCCTCTACCCTAAACACACACTCCCCTTCTTCCCTCCACCCTAACACACACTCCCGTTCTTCCCTCCACCTGAACACACACTCCCCTTCCTGCCTCCACCCTAAACACACTCCCCATCTTCCTTCCACCCTAAACACACTCCCCTTCTTCCCTCGACCCTAAACAGACTCCCCTTCTTCCCTCCACCCTAAACACACACTCCCCTTCTTCTCTCCTCCTAAACACACACTCCCCTTCTTCTCACCTCCTGAACAAACACTCACCTTCTTCCCTCCAACCTAAACATACTCCCTTTCTTCCCTCCATCCTAAACAAACACTCCCCTTCTTCCCTCCACCCTAAACACACTCCCCATCTTCGCTCCACCCTAACACAGAGTACCCTTCTTCCCTCCTCCTAAACACACACACCCCTTCTTCCCTCCACCCTAAACACACACTCCCCTTCTTCCCTCCACCTAAAACACACACGCCCCTTCTTCCCTCCACCATAACACACACTCAGCTTCTTCTCTACACCCTGAACACACACTCCCGTTCTTCCCTCCACCTGAACACACACTCCCCTTCTTGCCTCCACCCTAAACACACTCCCCTTCTTCCTTCCACCCTAAACACACTCCCCTTCTTCCCTCGACCCTAAACACACTCCCCTTCTTCCCTCCAACCTAAACACACACTCCCCTTCTTCTCTCCTCCTAAACACACACTCACCTTCTTCCGTCCACCCTAAACACACACTCCCCTTCTTCTCTCCTCCTAAACACACACTCCCCTTCATATCTCCTCCTGAACACACACTCACCTTCTTCCCTCCAACCTAAACACACTCCCCTTCTTCCCTCCATCCTAAACACACACGCCCCTTCTTCCCTCCAACCTAAACACACTCCCCATCTTCGCTCCACCCTAAACACACACAAGCCTTCTTCCCTCCTCCTAAACACACACACCCCTTCTTCCCTCCACCCTAAACACACACTCCCCTTCTTCCCTCCACACTAAACACACACTCCCCTTCTTCTCTCCTCCGAAAGACACACTCCCCTTCTTCTCTCCTCCTGAACACACACTCCCCTTCTTCCCTCCACCCTAAACACACACTCCCCTTTTTCCCTCCACCCTAAACACACACTCCCCTTCTTCCCTCCACCCTAATCACACACTCCCCTTCTTCCCTCCACCCTAAACACACACTCCCCTTGTTCCCACCATCTAAACACACACTCGCCTTCTTCCCTCCACCCTAAATACAGACTCCCCATATTCCCTCCAACCGAAATACATTCCCCTTCTTCCCTCCACCCTAAACAGACTCCCCTTCCTCCATCCACCCTAAACACACACTCCCCTTCTTCCCTCCACCCTAAATACACACTCCCCTTCTTCTCTCCTCCTAAACACACACTCCCCTTCTTATCTCCTCCTGAACACACACTCATCTTCTTCCCTCCACCCTAAACACACACTCCCCTTCTTCCCTCCACCCGAAACACACGGTCCCCTTCTTCCCTCCACTCTAAACACACACTCTCCTTCTTCCCTCCGTCCTAAACACACACTCCCCTTCTTCCCTCCACCTGAACATACTCCCCTTCTTCCCTCCACCCTAAACACACACTCCGCTTCTTCCCTCCTTCTAAACACACAGTCCCCTTCTTCCCTCCTCCTAAACACACACTCCCCTTCTTCCCTCCACCCTAAACACACACGACCCTTCTTCCCTCTACCATAACCACACGCCCCTTCTTCCCTCCACCCTAAACACACACTCCCCTTCTTCCCTCCACCCTAAAAACACACTCCCCTTCTTCCCTCCACCCTAACACACACTCACCTTCTTCCCTACACCCTGAACACACACTCCCGTTCTTCCCTACACCTGAACACACACTCCCCTTCTTGCCTCCACCCTAAACACACTCCCCTTCTTCCTTCCACCCTAAACACACTCCCCTTCTTCCCTCGACCCTAAGCACACTCCCCTTCTTCCCTCCACCCTAAACACACACTCCCCTTGTTCCCACCATCTAAACACACACTCCCCTTCTTCCCTCCACCCTAAATAAACACTCCCCATATTCCGTCCAACCGAAATACATTCCCCTTCTTCACTCCACCCTAAACACACTCCCCTTCTTCCCTCCACCATAAACAAACACTCCCCTTCTTCCCTCCACCTAAGTACACACTCCCCTTCTTCCCTCCACCCTAAACACACTCCCCTTCTTCCCGCCACCATAAACACACACTCTCCTTCTTCCCTCCTCCTAAACACACACTCCCCTTCTTCCCTCCACACTAAACACACACTCCCCTTCTTCCCTCCATCCTAAACACAGACTCCCCTTCTTCCGTCCACCTAAACATACTCCCCTTCTTCCCTCCACCCTAAACACACACTCCGCTTCTTCCCTCATTCTAAACACACAGTCCCCTTCTTCCCTCCTCCTAAACACACACTCCCCTTCTTCCCTCCACCCTAAACACACACTCCCCTTCTTCTCTCCACCCTAAACACACACTCCCCTTCTTCCCTCCTCCTAAACACACACACGCCTTCTTCCCTCCACCCTAAACACACCCTCCCCTTTTCCCACCTCCACCCGAAACACACTCCCATTCTTCCCTCCACCATAAACACACACTCCCCTTCTTCCCTCCACCCTAAACACACACGACCCTTCTTCCCTCTACCATAACCACACGCCCCTTCTTCCCTCCACCCTAAACACACACTCCCCTTCTTCCCTCCACCCTAAACACACACTCCCCTTCTTCCCTCCACCCTAACACACACTCACCTTCTTCCCTACACCCTGAACAGACACTCCCGTTCTTCCCTCCACCTGAACACACACTCCCCTTCTTGCCTCCACCCTAAACACACTCCCCTTCTTCCTTCCACCCTAAACACACTCCCCTTCTTCCCTCGACCCTAAGCACACTCCCCTTCTTCCCTCCACCCTAAACACACACTCCCCTTGTTCCCACCATCTAAACACGCACTCTCCTTCATCCCTCCACCGTAAATAAACACTCCCCATATTCCGTCCAACCAAAATACATTCCCCTTCTTCACTCCACCCTAAACACACTCCCCTTCTTCCCTCCACCATAAACAAACACTCCCCTTCTTCCCTCCACCTAAATACACACTCCCCTTCTTCCCTCCACCCTAAACACACTCCCCTTCTTCCCTCCACCCTAAACACAAACTCCCCTTCTTCCCTCCATGCTAAACACACACTCCCCTTCTTCCCTCCACCCTAAACAAACACTCCCCTTCTTCCCTCCACCTAAATACACACTCCCCTTCTTCCCTCCACCCTAAACACACTCCCCTTCTTCCCTCCACCCTAAACACAAACTCCCCTTCTTCCCTCCATCCTAAACACACACACCCCTTTTTCCCTCCACCCTAAACACACACTCCCGTTCTTCCCTCCACCTGAACACACACTCCCCTTCTTGCCTCCACCCTAAACACACTCCCCTTCTTCCTTCCACCCTAAACACACTCCCCTTCTTCCCTCGACCCTAAACACACTCCCCTTCTTCCCTCCACCCTAAACACACACTCCCCTTCTTCTCTCCTCCTAAACACACACTCACCTTCTTCCCTCCACCCTAAACACACACTCCCTTCTTCTCTCCTCCTAAACACACACTCCCCTTCTTCTCTCCTCCTGAACACACACTCACCCTCTTCCCTCCAACCTAAACAGACTCCCCTTCTTCCCTCCATCCTAAACAAACACTCCCCTTCTTCCCTCCACCCTAAACACACTCCCCATCTTCGCTCCACCCTAATACACAGTACCCTTCTTCCCTCCTCCTAAACACACACACCCCTTCTTCCCTCCAACCTAAACACACACTCCCCTTCTTCCCTCCACCCTAAACACACACGCCCCTTCTTCCCTCCACCATAACCACACGCCCCTTCTTCCCTCCACCCTAAACACACACTCCCCTTCTTCCCTCCACCCTAACACACACTCAGCTTCTTCTCTACACCCTGAACACACACTCCCGTTCTTCCCTCCACCTGAACACACACTCCCCTTCTTGCCTCCACCCTAAACACACTCCCCTTCTTCCTTCCACCCTAAACACACTCCCCTTCTTCCCTCGACCCTAAACACACTCCCCTTCTTCCCTCCACCCTAAACACACACTCCCCTTCTTCTCTCCTCCTAAACACAAACTCACCTTCTTCCGTCCACCCTAAACACACACTCACCTTCTTCTCTCCTCCTAAACACACACTCCCCTTCTTATCTCCTCCGGAACACACACTCACCTTCTTCCCTCCAACCTAAACACACTGCCCTTCTTCCCTCCATCCTAAACACACACTCTCCTTCTTCCCTCCACCCTAAACACACTCCCCATCTTCGCTCCACCCTAAACACACACAAGCCTTCTTCCCTCCTCCTAAACACACACACCCCTTCTTCCCTCCACCCTAAACACACACTCCCTTTCTTCCCTCCACACTAAACACACACTCCCCTTCTTCTCTCCTCCTAAACACACACTCCCCTTCTTCCCTCCACCCTAAACACACACTCCCCTTTTTCCCTCCACACTAAACACACACTCCCCTTCTTCCCTCCACCCTAATCACACACTCCCCTTCTTCCCTCCACCCTAAACACACACACCCCTTGTTCCCACCATCTAAACACACACTCGCCTTCTTCCCTCAACCCTAAATACAGACTACCCATATTCCCTCCAACCGAAATACATTCCCCTTCTTCCCTCCACCCTAAACACACTCCCCTTCCTCCCTCCACCCTAAACACACACTCCCCTTCATCCCTGCACCATAAACACACACTCCCCTTCTTCTCTCCACGCAAAACACACACTCCCCTTCTTCCATCCACCCTAAAAACACTCCACTTCTTCCCTCCACCTAAACACACACTAGCCTTCTTCCCTCCACCCTAAACACACTCACCTTCTTCCCACCATCCTAAACACACACTCCCCTTCTTCCCTCCACCCTAAACACACACTCCCCTTCTTCCCTCCACCCTAATCACACACTCCCCTTCTTCCCTCCACCCTAAACACACACTCCCCTTGTTCCCACCATCTAAACACACACTCCCCTTCTTCCCTCCACCCTAAATAAACACTCCCCATATTCCGTCCAACCGAAATACATTCCCCTTCTTCACTCCACCCTAAACACACTCCCCTTCGTCCCTCCACCATAAACACACACTCCCCTTCTTCCAACCACCTAAATACACACTCCCCTTCTTTCCTCCACCCTAAACACACACTCCCCTTCTTCCCTCCACCCTAAACAAACACTCCCCTTCTTCCCTCCACCTAAACACAAACTCCCCTTCTTCCCTCCACCCTAAAGACACTCCCCTTCTTCCCGCCACCATAAACACACACTCCCCTTCTTCCCTCCTCCTAAACACACACTCCCCTTCTTCCCCCCATGCTAAACACACACTCCCCTTCTTCCCTCCACCATAAACAAACACTCCCCTTCTTCCCTCCACCTAAATACACACTCCCCTTCTTCCCTCCACCCTAAACACACTCCCCTTCTTCCCTCCACCCTAAACACAAACTCCCCTTCTTCCCTCCATCCTAAACACACACTCCCCTTCTTCCGTCCACCTAAACATACTCCCCTTCTTCCCTCCACCCTAAACACACACTCCGCTTCTTCCCTCCTTCTAAACACACAGTCCCCTTCTTCCCTCCTCCTAAACACACACTCCCCTTCTTCCCTTCACCCTAAACACACACTCCCCTTCTTCCCTCCACCCTAAACACACACTCCCCTTCTTCCGTCCTCCTAAACACACACACCCCTTTTTCCCTCCACCCTAAACACACACTCCCCTTCTTCCCTCCTCCACCCGAAACACACTCCCATTCTTCCCTCCACCCTAAACACACTCCCATTCTTCCTTCCACCATAAACACACACTCCCCTTCTTCCCTCTACCCTAAACACACACTCCCATTCTTCCGTCCACCCTAAACACACACTCCCCTTCTTCTCTCCTCCTAAACACACACTCACCTTCTTCCCTCCACTCTAAACACACACTCCCCTTCTTCTCTCCTCCTAAACACACACTCCCCTTCTTCTCTCCTGCTGAACACACACTCACCCTCTTCCCTCCAACCTAATCAGACTCCCCTTCTTCCCTCCATCCTAAACAAACACTCCCCTTCTTCCCTCCACCCTAAACACACTCCCCATCTTTGCTCCACCCTAATACACAGTACCCTTCTTCCCTCCTCCTAAACACACACACCCCTTCTTCCCTCCAACCTAAACACACACTCCCCTTCTTCCCTCCACCCTAAACACACACGCCCCTTCTTCCCTCCACCATAACCACACGCCCCTTCTTCCCTCCACCCTAAACAAACACTCCCCTTCTTCCCTCCACCCTAACACACACTCAGCTTCTTCTCTACACCCTGAACACACACTCACATTCTTCTCTCCTCCTAAACACACACTCCCCTTTTTATCTCCTCCTGAACACACACTCACCTTCTTCCCTCCAACCTAAACACACTGCCCTTCTTCCCTCCATCCTAAACACACACTCTCCTTCTTCCCTCCACCCTAAACACACTCCCCATCTTCGCTCCACCCTAAACACACACAAGCCTTCTTCCCTCCTCCTAAACACACACTCCCCTTCTTCACTCCACCCGAAACACACTCCCGTTCTTCCCTCGACACTAAACACACTCCCCTTCTTCCCTCCACCCTAAACACACAGTCCCCTTCTTCCCTCCACCCTAAACACACAGTCCCCTTCTTCCCTCCACCCTAAACACACACTCCCCTTCTTCCCTCCACACTAAACACACACTCCCCTTCTTCTCTCCTCCTAAACACACACTCCCCTTCTTCTCTCCTCCTGAACACACACTCCCCTTCTTCCCTCCACCCTAAACACACACTCCCCTTTTTCCCTCCACCCTAAACACACACTCCCCTTCTTCCCTCCACCCTAATCACACACTCCCCTTCTTCCCTCCACCCTAAACACACACTCCCCTTGTTCCCACCATCTAAACATACACTCGCCTTCTTCCCTCCACCCTAAATACAGACTCCCCATATTCCCTCCAACCGAAATACATTCCCCTTCTTCCCTCCACCCTAAACACACTCCCCTTCCTCCCTCCACCCTAAACACACACTCCCCTTCATCCCTCCACCATAAAAACACTCCACTTCTTCCCGCCACCCTAAACACACACTCCCGTCCTTCCCTCCTCCAAAACACACACTCCCCTTCTTCCCTCCTCCTAAACACAAACTCCCTTTCTTCCCATCCACCCGAAACACACTCCCCTTCTTCCCGCGAACCTAAACACACTACCCTTCCTCCCACCACCCTAAACACAGACTCCGCTTCTTCCCTCCACCATAAACACACACTCACCTTCTTCCCTCCACCCTAAACAAACAACTCCCCTTCTTCCCTCCACCTAAACACAAACTCCTCTTCTTCCCTCCACCCTAAACACACACCCCTTCTTCCCGCCACCATAAACACACACCCCCTTCTTCCCTCCTCCTAAACACACACTCCCCTTCTTCCCTCCATGCTAAACACACACTCCCCTTCTTCCCTCCACCCTAAACAAACACTCCCCTTCTTCCCTCCAACTAAATACACACTCCGCTTCTTCCCTCCACCCTAAACACACTCCCCTTCTTCCCGCCACCTTAAACACACACTCTCCTTCTTCCCTCCATCCCAAACACACACTCCCCTTCTTCCCTCTTCCTAAACACACACTCCCCTTCTTCCCTCCTCCTAAACACACACACCCCTTCTTCCCTCCACCCTAAACACACCCTCCTTTTCTTCCCTCCACCATAAACATGCTCCCTCCTTCCCTCCAAATAAACACACAAGCCCCTTCTTCCCTCCACCCTAAACACAAACTCCCATTCTTCCTTCCACCCGAAACACACTCCCCTTCTTCCCTCGACCCTAAACACACACCCCTTCTTCCCTCCACCCTAAACACATAATCCCCTTCTTCCCTCCTCCATAAACACACACTCCCCTTCTTCCATCCACCTAAATACACACTCCCATTCTTCCCACCACGCTAAATACACACTCCCCTTCTTCCCTCCACTCTAAACACACACTCCGCTTCTTCTCTCCACCATGAACTCACTCCACTTCTTCCCTCCACCGTAAACAGACACTCCCCTTCTTCCCTCCTCGTAAACTCACACTCACCTTCTTCCCTACACCCTAAACACACACTCCCCTTCTTCCGTCCACCCTAAACACACTCCCCTTCTTCCCTCCATCCTAAACACACACTCCTCTTCTTCCCTCCACCCTAAACACACACTCACCTTCTTACCTCCACCCTAATTACACACTCCCCTTCTTCCCTCCACCTGAAGATACACGCCCTTCTTCCCTCCACCTAAACGCACATTCCCCTTCTTCCCTTCACCCTAAACACACACTCCCCTTCTACCCTCCACCCTAAACACACAGTCCCCTTCTTCCCTCCACCCGAAACACACTCCCCTTCTTCGCTCCACCCTAAACACACTCCGCCTCTTCCCTCCACCCTAAACACAAAGTCCCCTTCTTCCCTCCAGAATAAACACACACTCCCCTTCTTCCCTCCTCCTAAACACACACTCCCCTTCTTCCCTCCACCTAAACACACACTCCCCTTCTTTCCTCCACCCTAAACACACACTCCCCTTCTTCCCTCCACCTAAACAAACACTCCCGTTCTTCCCTCTACCTTAAACACACACTCCCCTTCTTCCCTCCACCGTAAACACACACTCCCCTTCTTCCCTCCACCCTAAACACACAAACCCGTTTTTCCATCCACCCTAACCAAACACTCTCCTTCTTCCCTCCACCTTAAACACACACTCCCCTTCTTCCCTCCACCCGAAACACACTCCCCTTCTTCGTTCTACCCTAAACAGACACTCCCCTTCTTCGCTCCACCCTATCACACACCCCTTCTTCGCTCCACCCTAAACACACACACCCGTCTTCCCTCCACCTAAACACACACTCCCCTACTTTCCTCCACCCTAAACACAAACTGCCCTTCTTTCTTCAACCTAAACACACAGACCCCTTCTTCCCTCACCCTAAACACACACTCCCCTTTATCCCTCCACCCTAAACACACGGCCCCTCTTCACTCCACCCAGAACACACTCCCCTTCTTCACTCGACGCTAAATACACACTCCCCTTCTTCCCTCCACCCTATACACACACTCCCCTCTTCCTACCACCTAAACATACCCCCTTCTTCCCTCCACCATAAACACACTCCCTTTCTTCCCTCCACCCTAATCACACACTCCCCTTCTTCACTCCACCTGAAGATACACCCCCGTCTTCCCTCCACCGAAACACACACACCCCTTCTTCCCTCCAACTGAAACTCACACTCCCCTTCTTCACTCCACACTAAACACACACTCCCCTACTTCTCTCCACCCTAAACACACATTCCCCATCTTCCCTCCACCGAAACACACACTCCCCTTCTTCCCTCCACCTAAACACAGACTCCCCTTCTTCCCTCCACCTAAACATACACGCCTTCTTCCCTCCACCCAAAACAGACATTGCGCTTGTTCCCTCCTTGTGAACACACAGTCCCCTTCTTCCCTCCTCCTAAAGACACAAACCCCTTCTTCCCTCCACCCTAAACACACACTCCCCTTCTTCCCTCCACACTAAACACTCTCCCCATTTTCCCTCCACACTAACACACACTCCCCTTCTTCCCTCCACCCTAAACACACACTCCCCTTCTTCCCTCCACACTAAACACACTCCCCATTTTCCCTCCACACTAACACACACTCCCCTTCTTCCCTCCACCCTAAACACACACTCCCCTTCTTCCCTCCACACTAAACACACCCCCTTCTTCCCTCCACACTAAACACACTCCCCATTTTCCCTCCACACTAACACACACTCCGCTTCTACCCTCCACCCTAAACACAAAGTCCCCTTCTTCCCTCCACAATAAACACACACTCCCCTTCTTCCCTCCACCTAAACACACACTCCCCTTCTTTGCTCCACCCTAAGCACACACTCCCCTTCTTCCCTCAACCTAAACACACACTCCCGTTCTTCCCTCCACCTTAAACACACACTCCCCTTCTTCCCTCCACCTAAACACACACTCCCCTTCTTTCCTCCACCCTAAGCACACACTGTCTTTCTTCCCTCAACCTAAACACACACTCCCGTTCTTCCCTCCACCTTAAACACACACTCCCCTACTTTCCTCCACCCTAAACACAATCTGCCCTTCTTTCTTCCACCTAAACACACAGACCCCTTCTTCCCTCACCCTAAACACACACTCCCCTTTATCCCTCCACCCTAAACACACACTCCCCTTCTTCCCTCCACCTAAACACACACTCCCCTTCTTCCCTCCACCCTAAACACACACTCCCCATCATACCTCCACCATAAACTCACACACCCCTTCCTCTCTCCACCTTATACACATACACCCCTTTATACCTCCACCCTAAACACAAACTCCCCTTCATCCCTCCACTGTAAAGACACACTCCCCTTCTTCCCTTCACCCTAAACACACACTCCCCTTCTTCACTCCACCTTAACACAGACTCCGCTTTTTCGCTCCACCCTAAACACACGCCGCTTCTTCACTCCACCTTAAACTCACACTCCCCTTCTTCCCTCCACCCTAAACACACACTCCCCTTCTTCCATCCACCTAAACACGCACTCCCCTTGTTCCGTCCACCCTAAACACAGACTCCCCTTCTTCCCTCCACCTAAACACACTCTCCCCTTCCTCTCTCCACCCTAAATACATTCTCCTTCTTCCCTCCACCTAAACACCCACTCCCCTTCTTCCCTCCACCCTAAACACACTCTCCCATTCTTCCCTGCACTTCAAACACACACTCCCCTTATTCTCTCCACCCTAAACACACACTCCCGTTCTTCCCTCCAGACTAAACACACACTCCCCTTCTTCCCTCCACCTAAACACACACTCCCCTTCTTTCCTCCACCCTAAACACACACTCCCCTTCTTCCCTCCACCTAAACACACACTCCCCTTCTTCCCTCCACCCTAAACACACACTCCCTCTTCCCTCCACACTAAACACACTCCCCATTTTCCCTCCACACTAACACACACTCCCCTTCTTCCCTCCACCCTAAACACACACTCCCCTTCTTCCCTCCACACTAAACACACCCCCTTCTTCCCTCCACACTAAACACACTCCCCATTTTCCCTCCACACTAACACACACTCCGCTTCTACCCTCCACCCTAAACACAAAGTCCCCTTCTTCCCTCCACAATAAACACACACTCCCCTTCTTCCCTCCACCTAAACACACACTCCCCTTCTTTGCTCCACCCTAAGCACACACTCCCCTTCTTCCCTCAACCTAAACACACACTCCCGTTCTTCCCTCCACCTTAAACACACACTCCCCTTCTTCCCTCCACCTAAACACACACTCCCCTTCTTTCCTCCACCCTAAGCACACACTGTCTTTCTTCCCTCAACCTAAACACACACTCCCGTTCTTCCCTCCACCTTAAACACACACTCCCCTACTTTCCTCCACCCTAAACACAATCTGCCCTTCTTTCTTCCACCTAAACACACAGACCCCTTCTTCCCTCACCCTAAACACACACTCCCCTTTATCCCTCCACCCTAAACACACACTCCCCTTCTTCCCTCCACCTAAACACACACTCCCCTTCTTCCCTCCACCCTAAACACACACTCCCCATCATACCTCCACCATAAACTCACACACCCCTTCCTCTCTCCACCTTATACACATACACCCCTTTATACCTCCACCCTAAACACAAACTCCCCTTCATCCCTCCACTGTAAAGACACACTCCCCTTCTTCCCTTCACCCTAAACACACACTCCCCTTCTTCACTCCACCTTAACACAGACTCCGCTTTTTCGCTCCACCCTAAACACACGCCGCTTCTTCACTCCACCTTAAACTCACACTCCCCTTCTTCCCTCCACCCTAAACACACACTCCCCTTCTTCCATCCACCTAAACACGCACTCCCCTTGTTCCGTCCACCCTAAACACAGACTCCCCTTCTTCCCTCCACCTAAACACACTCTCCCCTTCCTCTCTCCACCCTAAATACATTCTCCTTCTTCCCTCCACCTAAACACCCACTCCCCTTCTTCCCTCCACCCTAAACACACTCTCCCATTCTTCCCTGCACTTCAAACACACACTCCCCTTATTCTCTCCACCCTAAACACACACTCCCGTTCTTCCCTCCAGACTAAACACACACTCCCCTTCTTCCCTCCACCTAAACACACACTCCCCTTCTTTCCTCCACCCTAAACACACACTCCCCTTCTTCCCTCCACCTAAACACACACTCCCCTTCTTCCCTCCACCCTAAACACACACTCCCTCTTCCCTCCACCCTAAACACACTCCCCTTCTTCGTTCCACCCTAAACAGACACTCCCCTTCTTCGCTCCACCCTAAACACACACACCCGTCTTCCCTCCACCTAAAAACACACTCCCCTTCTTCACCTACACCCTGAACACACACTTCTCGTTCTTCCCGCCACCCTAAACACACACTCCCCTTCTTCCCTCCACCTGAATACACACTCCCCTTCTTCCCTCCACCTGAACACACACTCCCCTTCTTCCCTCCACCCAAAACACACTCCCCTTCTTCCCTCCACCCTAAATACACACTCCCCTTCTTTCCTCCTCCTAAACACACACTCCCCATCTTCCCTCCACCCTAAACACACACTCCCCTTCTTCCCTCCACCTAAACACACACACCACTTCATCCCTCCACCCTAAACACACACCCCTTCTTCCCTCCATCCTAAACACACACTCCCCTTCTTCCCTCTACCCTAATCACACACTCCCCTTCTTCCCTCCACAATAAACAGACACTCCCCTTCTTCCCTCCACATAAAGATACACTGCCCTTATTCCCTCCACCTAAACACACACTTCCCTTCTTCGCTCCACCCTAAAGACACACTCCGCTTCTTCTCTCCACTCTAAACACACACTCCCCTTCTTCCCTCCACCTAAACACACACTCTCCTTCTTCACTCCACCCTAAACACACACTCCCCTTCTTCACTCCACCCTAAACACACACTCCCCTTCTTCCCTCCACCCTAAACACACTCCCCTTCTTCGTTCCACCCTAAACAGACACTCCCCTTCTTCGCTCCACCCTAAACACACACTCCCGTCTTCCCTCCACCTAAACACACACTCCCCTTCTTCCCGCCACCCTAAACACACACTCCCCTTCTTCCCTCCTCCTAAACACACACTTCCCTTCTTCCCTCCTCCTAAACATAAACTCCCCTTCTTCTCTCCACCGTAAACACATACTCCACTTCTTCGCTCCACCCTAAACACACTCACCTTCTTCCCTCTAACCTAAACACACTCCACTTCTTCCCTCCACCGAAACACACTCCCCTTCTTCCCTCCACCTAAACACAGACTCCCCTTCTTTCCTCTACCCTAAAGACACTCCCCATTTTCCCTCCACACTAACACACACTCCCCTTCTTCCCTCCACCATAAAGAAAACACACTCCCCTTCTTCCCTCCACCGTAAACAAACACTCCCTTTCTTCGCTCCACCCTAAACACACTCCACTTCTTCCCTCCACCGAAACACACACTCCCCTTCTTCCCTCCACTCTAAAGACACACTCCCCTTCTTCCCTACACTCAGAACACACACTCCTCTTCTTCCATCCACCTAAACATACTCCCCTTCTTCCCTCCACACTAAACAGACATTGCGCTTCTTTCCTCCTTCTGAACACAGAGTCCCCTTCTTCCCTCCTCCTAAACACACACTCCCCTTCTTCCATCCACCCTAATCACACACTCCCCTTCTTCCCTCCACACTAAACACACTCCCCATTTTCCCTCCACTCTAACACACACTCCCCTTCTTCCCTCCACCATAAACTCACACTCCCCTTCTTCCCTCCACCTAAATACACACTCCCCTTCTTCCCTCCGCCCTAAACACACACTCCCCTTCTTTTATCCACCCTAAACACACACTCCCCTTCTTCCCTCCTCCTAAACACACACACCCCTTCTTCCCTCCACCCTAAACACACCCTCCTGTTCTTCCCTCCACCATAAACATGCTCCCTCCTTCCCTCCAAATAAACACACAAGCCCCTTCTTCCCTCCACCCTAAACACAAACTCCCATTCTTCCTTCCACCCAAAACACACTCCCCTTCTTCCCTCGACCCTAAACACACACCCCTTCTTCCCTCCACCCTAAACACATAATCCCCTTCTTCCCTCCTCCATAAACACACACTCCCCTTCTTCCATCCACCTAAATACACACTCCCATTCTTCCCACCACGCTAAATACACACTCCCCTTCTTCCCTCCACTCTAAACACACACTCCGCTTCTTCTCTCCACCATGAACTCACTCCACTTCTTCCCTCCACCGTAAACAGACACTCCCCTTCTTCCCTCCTCGTAAACTCACACTCACCTTCTTCCCTACACCCTAAACACACACTCCCCTTCTTCCGTCCACCCTAAACACACTCCCCTTCTTCCCTCCATCCTAAACACACACTCCTCTTCTTCCCTCCACCCTAAACACACACTCACCTTCTTACCAACACCCTAATTACACACTCCCCTTCTTCCCTCCACCTGAAGATACACGCCCTTCTTCCCTCCACTTAAACGCACATTCCCCTTCTTCCCTCCACCCTAAACACACACTCCCCTTCTTCCCTCCACCCAAAACACACACCCCTTCTTCCCTCCACCTAAACACACAGTCCCCTTCTTCCCTCCACCCTAAACACACACTCCCCTTCTACCCTCCACCCTAAACACACACTCCCCTTCTTCCCTCCACCCGAAACACACTCCCCTTCTTCGCTCCACCCTAAACACACTCCGCCTAAACACAAAGTCCCCTTCTTCCCTCCAGAATAAACACACACTCCCCTTCTTCCCTCCTCCTAAACACACACTCCATTTCTTCCCTCCACCTTAACACACACTCCCCTTCTTTCCTCCACCCTAAACACACACTCCCCTTCTTCCCTCCACCTAAACAAACACTCCCGTTCTTCCCTCTACCTTAAACACACACTCCCCTTCTTCTCTCCACCGTAAACACACACTCCCCTTCTTCCCTCCACCCTAAACACACAATCCCGTTTTTCCATCCACCCTAACCAAACACTCTCCTTCTTCCCTCCACCTAAACACACAGTCCCCTTCTTCCCTCCACCCTAAACACACACTCCCCTTCTACCCTCCACCCTAAACACACACTCCCCTTCTTCCCTCCACCCGAAACACACTCCCCTTCTTCGCTCCACCCTAAACACACTCCGCCTAAACACAAAGTCCCCTTCTTCCCTCCAGAATAAACACACACTCCCCTTCTTCCCTCCTCCTAAACACACACTCCATTTCTTCCCTCCACCTTAACACACACTCCCCTTCTTTCCTCCACCCTAAACACACACTCCCCTTCTTCCCTCCACCTAAACAAACACTCCCGTTCTTCCCTCTACCTTAAACACACACTCCCCTTCTTCTCTCCACCGTAAACACACACTCCCCTTCTTCCCTCCACCCTAAACACACAATCCCGTTTTTCCATCCACCCTAACCAAACACTCTCCTTCTTCCCTCCACCTTAAACACACACTCCCCTTCTTCCCTCCACCCGAAACACACTCCCCTTCTTCGTTCTACCCTAAACAGACACTCCCCTTCTTCGCTCCACCCTATCACACACCCCTTCTTTGCTCCACCCTAAACACACACACCCGTCTTCCCTCCACCTAAACACAAACTCCCCTACTTTCCTCCACCCTAAACACAAACTGCCCTTCTTATTTCAACCTAAACACACAGACCCCTTCTTCCCTCACCCTAAACACACACTCCCCTTTATCCCACCACCCTAAACACTCCCCTTCTTCCCTCCTCCCTAAACACACACTCCCCTTCTTCCCTCCTCCCTAAACACACACTCCCCTTCTTCCCTCCACCCTAAACACACTCTCCCATTCTTCCCTGCACTTCAAACACACACTCCCCTTATTCTCTCCACCCTAAACACACACTCCCGTTCTTCCCTCCAGACTAAACACACACTCCCCTTCTTCCCTCCACCTAAACACACACTCCCCTTCTTTCCTCCACCCTAAACACACACTCCCCTTCTTCCCTCCACCTAAACACACACTCCCCTTCTTCCCTCCACCCTAAACACACACTCCCTCTTCCCTCCACCCTAAACACACTCCCCTTCTTCGTTCCACCCTAAACAGACACTCCCCTTCTTCGCTCCACCCTAAACACACACACCCGTCTTCCCTCCACCTAAAAACACACTCCCCTTCTTCACCTACACCCTGAACACACACTTCTCGTTCTTCCCGCCACCCTAAACACACACTCCCCTTCTTCCCTCCACCTGAATACACACTCCCCTTCTTCCCTCCACCTGAACACACACTCCCCTTCTTCCCTCCACCCAAAACACACTCCCCTTCTTCCCTCCACCCTAAATACACACTCCCCTTCTTTCCTCCTCCTAAACACACACTCTCCATCTTCCCTCCACCCTAAACACACACTCCCCTTCTTCCCTCCACCTAAACACACACACCACTTCATCCCTCCACCCTAAACACACACCCCTTCTTCCCTCCATCCTAAACACACACTCCCCTTCTTCCCTCTACCCTAATCACACACTCCCCTTCTTCCCTCCACAATAAACAGACACTCCCCTTCTTCCCTCCACATAAAGATACACTGCCCTTATTCCCTCCACCTAAACACACACTTCCCTTCTTCGCTCCACCCTAAAGACACACTCCGCTTCTTCTCTCCACTCTAAACACACACTCCCCTTCTTCCCTCCACCTAAACACACACTCTCCTTCTTCACTCCACCCTAAACACACACTCCCCTTCTTCACTCCACCCTAAACACACACTCCCCTTCTTCCCTCCACCCTAAACACACTCCCCTTCTTCGTTCCACCCTAAACAGACACTCCCCTTCTTCGCTCCACCCTAAACACACACTCCCGTCTTCCCTCCACCTAAACACACACTCCCCTTCTTCCCGCCACCCTAAACACACACTCCCCTTCTTCCCTCCTCCTAAACACACACTTCCCTTCTTCCCTCCTCCTAAACACAAACTCCCCTTCTTCTCTCCACCGTAAACACATACTCCACTTCTTCGCTCCACCCTAAACACACTCACCTTCTTCCCTCTAACCTAAACACACTCCACTTCTTCCCTCCACCGAAACACACTCCCCTTCTTCCCTCCACCTAAACACAGACTCCCCTTCTTTCCTCTACCCTAAAGACACTCCCCATTTTCCCTCCACACTAACACACACTCCCCTTCTTCCCTCCACCATAAAGAAAACACACTCCCCTTCTTCCCTCCACCGTAAACAAACACTCCCTTTCTTCGCTCCACCCTAAACACACTCCACTTCTTCCCTCCACCGAAACACACACTCCCCTTCTTCCCTCCACTCTAAAGACACACTCCCCTTCTTCCCTACACTCAGAACACACACTCCTCTTCTTCCATCCACCTAAACATACTCCCCTTCTTCCCTCCACACTAAACAGACATTGCGCTTCTTTCCTCCTTCTGAACACAGAGTCCCCTTCTTCCCTCCTCCTAAACACACACTCCCCTTCTTCCATCCACCCTAATCACACACTCCCCTTCTTCCCTCCACACTAAACACACTCCCCATTTTCCCTCCACTCTAACACACACTCCCCTTCTTCCCTCCACCATAAACTCACACTCCCCTTCTTCCCTCCACCTAAATACACACTCCCCTTCTTCCCTCCGCCCTAAACACACACTCCCCTTCTTTTATCCACCCTAAACACACACTCCCCTTCTTCCCTCCTCCTAAACACACACACCCCTTCTTCCCTCCACCCTAAACACACCCTCCTGTTCTTCCCTCCACCATAAACATGCTCCCTCCTTCCCTCCAAATAAACACACAAGCCCCTTCTTCCCTCCACCCTAAACACAAACTCCCATTCTTCCTTCCACCCAAAACACACTCCCCTTCTTCCCTCGACCCTAAACACACACCCCTTCTTCCCTCCACCCTAAACACATAATCCCCTTCTTCCCTCCTCCATAAACACACACTCCCCTTCTTCCATCCACCTAAATACACACTCCCATTCTTCCCACCACGCTAAATACACACTCCCCTTCTTCCCTCCACTCTAAACACACACTCCGCTTCTTCTCTCCACCATGAACTCACTCCACTTCTTCCCTCCACCGTAAACAGACACTCCCCTTCTTCCCTCCTCGTAAACTCACACTCACCTTCTTCCCTACACCCTAAACACACACTCCCCTTCTTCCGTCCACCCTAAACACACTCCCCTTCTTCCCTCCATCCTAAACACACACTCCTCTTCTTCCCTCCACCCTAAACACACACTCACCTTCTTACCAACACCCTAATTACACACTCCCCTTCTTCCCTCCACCTGAAGATACACGCCCTTCTTCCCTCCACTTAAACGCACATTCCCCTTCTTCCCTCCACCCTAAACACACACTCCCCTTCTTCCCTCCACCCAAAACACACACCCCTTCTTCCCTCCACCTAAACACACAGTCCCCTTCTTCCCTCCACCCTAAACACACACTCCCCTTCTACCCTCCACCCTAAACACACACTCCCCTTCTTCCCTCCACCCGAAACACACTCCCCTTCTTCGCTCCACCCTAAACACACTCCGCCTAAACACAAAGTCCCCTTCTTCCCTCCAGAATAAACACACACTCCCCTTCTTCCCTCCTCCTAAACACACACTCCATTTCTTCCCTCCACCTTAACACACACTCCCCTTCTTTCCTCCACCCTAAACACACACTCCCCTTCTTCCCTCCACCTAAACAAACACTCCCGTTCTTCCCTCTACCTTAAACACACACTCCCCTTCTTCTCTCCACCGTAAACACACACTCCCCTTCTTCCCTCCACCCTAAACACACAATCCCGTTTTTTCCATCCACCCTAACCAAACACTCTCCTTCTTCCCTCCACCTTAAACACACACTCCCCTTCTTCCCTCCACCCGAAACACACTCCCCTTCTTCGTTCTACCCTAAACAGACACTCCCCTTCTTCGCTCCACCCTATCACACACCCCTTCTTTGCTCCACCCTAAACACACACACCCGTCTTCCCTCCACCTAAACACAAACTCCCCTACTTTCCTCCACCCTAAACACAAACTGCCCTTCTTATTTCAACCTAAACACACAGACCCCTTCTTCCCTCACCCTAAACACACACTCCCCTTTATCCCACCACCCTAAACACTCCCCTTCTTCCCTCCTCCCTAAACACACACTCCCCTTCTTCCCTCCTCCCTAAACACACACTCCCCTTCTTCCCTCCACCCTAAACACACGCCCCCTCTTCACTCCACCCAGAACACACTCCCCTTCTTCACTCGACGCTAAATACACACTCCCCTTCTTCCCTCCACCCTACACACACACTCCCCTCTTCCCTCCACCTAAACATACCCCCTTCTTCCCTCCACCATAAACACACTCCCTTTCTTCCCTCCACCCTAATCACACACTCCCCTTCTTCCCTCCACCTGAAGATACACCCCCGTCTTCCCTCCACCGAAACACACACACCCCTTCTTCCCTCCAACTGAAACACACACACCCCTTCTTCACTCCACACTAAACACACACTCCCCTACTTCTCTCCACCCTAAACACACATTCCCCAT
This sequence comes from Mobula birostris, assembly GCF_030028105.1. Taxonomy (NCBI): domain Eukaryota; kingdom Metazoa; phylum Chordata; class Chondrichthyes; order Myliobatiformes; family Myliobatidae; genus Mobula; species Mobula birostris. The sequence continues at coordinate 93,376,787 of NC_092372.1, read as the reverse complement.
CTTCCCTCCACCGAAACACACACTCCCCTTCTTCCCTCCACCTAAACACAGACTCCCCTTCTTCCCTCCACCTAAACATACACGCCTTCTTCCCTCCACCCTAAACAGACATTGCGCTTGTTCCCTCCTTGTGAACACACAGTCCCCTTCTTCCCTCCTCCTAAAGACACAAACCCCTTCTTCCCTCCACCCTAAACACACACTCCCCTTCTTCCCTCCACACTAAACACACTCCCCATATTCTCTCCACACTAACACACACTCCCCTTCTTCCCTCCACCCTAAACACACACTCCCCTTCTTCCCTCCACACTAAACACACCCCCTTCTTCCCTCCACTCTAAACACACTCCCCATTTTCCCTCCACACTAACACACACTCCGCTTCTACCCTCCACCCTAAACACACACTCCCCTTCTTCCCTCCACCTAAACACACACTCCCCTTCTTTGCTCCACCCTAAGCACACACTCCCCTTCTTCCCTCAAGCTAAACACACACCCTGTTCTTCCCTCCACCTTAAACACACACTCCCCTTCTTCCCTCCACCTAAACACACACTCCCCTTCTTTCCTCCACCCTAAGCACACACTGTCTTTCTTCCCTCAACCTAAACACTCACTCCCGTTCTTCCCTCCACCTTAAACACACACTCCCCTTCTTCCCTCCACCCTAAACACACAATCCCGTTTTTTCCATCCACCCTAAACAAACACTCACCTTCTTCCCTCCACCTTAAACACACACACCCCTTCTTCCCTCCACCCTAAACACACTCCCCTTCTTCGTTCCACTCTAAACAGACACTCCCCTTCTTCGCTCCACCCTATCACACACCCCTTCTTCGTTCCACCCTAAACACACACACACGTCTTCCCTCCACCTAAACACACACTCCCCTACTTCCCTCCACCCTAAACACAAACTGCCCTTCTTCTTTCCACCTAAACACACAGACCCCTTCTTCCCTCACCCTAAACACACACTCCCCTTCTTCCCTCCTCCCTAAACACACACTCCCCTTCTTCCCTCCACCCTAAACACACGCCCCCTCTTCACTCCACCCAGAACACACTCCCCTTCTTCACTCGACGCTAAATACACACTCCCCTTCTTCCCTCCACCCTACACACACACTCCCCTCTTCCCTCCACCTAAACATACACCCCTTCTTCCCTCCACTTAAACACACACTCCCCTTCTTCACTTACACCCTGAACACACACACCCGTTCTTCCCGCCACCCAAAACACACACTCCCCTTCTTCCCTCCTCCTAAACACAAACTCCCCTTCTTCCCTCCACCCTAAACTCACACTCCCCTTCTTCCCTCCACCTGAATACACACTCCCCTTCTTCCCTCCACCTGAACACACACACCCCTTCTTCCCTCCACCCAAAACACACTCCCCATCTTCCCTCTACCCTAAACACATTCCCTTCTTCCCTCGACCGTAAACACACACTCTCCATCTTCCCTGCACCAAAACACACACACCACTTCATCCCTCCACCCTAAACACACACCCCTTCTTCCCTCCATCCTAAACACACACTCCCCTTCTTCCCTCCACCCTAATCACACACTCCCCTTCTTCCCTCCACAATAAACAGACACTCCCCTTCTTCCCTCCACATAAAGATACACTCCCCTTATTCCCTCCAGCTAAACACACACATCCCTTCTTTGCTCCACCCGAAACACACACTCCGCTTCTTCCCTCCACTCTAAACACACTCCCCTTCTTCCCTCCACCTAAACACAGACTCCCCTTCTTCCCTCCACCCTAAACACACACTCCCATTCTTCACTCCACCCTAAACACACACTCCCCTTCTTCCCACCACCCTAGACACATACACCCATCTTCCCTCCACCTAAACACACACTCCCCTTCTTCACCCACACCCTGAAAACACACTCCCCTTCTTCCCGCCACCCTAAAAACACACTCCCCTTCTTCCCTCCTCCTAAACACAAACTCCCCTTCTTCCCTCCACCGTAAACAAACACTCCACTTCTTCGCTCCACCCTAAACACACTCACCTTCTTCCCTCTAACCTAAACACACTCCACTTCTTCCCTCCACCGAAACACACTCCCCTTCTTCCCTCCACCTAAACACAGACTCCCCTTCTTCCCTCTACCCTAAAGACACTCCCCATTTTCCCTCCACACTAACACACACTCCCCTTCTTCCCTCCTCCTAAACACACACTCCCCTTCTTCCCTCCTCCTAAACACAAACTCCCCTTCTTCCCTCCACCGTAAACAAACACTCCACTTCTTCGCTCCACCCTAAACACACTCACCTTCTTCCCTCTAACCTAAACACACTCCACTTCTTCCCTCCACCGAAACACACTCCCCTTCTTCCCTCCACCTAAACACAGACTCCCCTTCTTCCGTCCACCCTAAACACACTCCCCTTCTTCCCTCCATCCTAAACACACACTCCTCTTCTTCCCTCCACCCTAAACACACACTCACCTTCTTACCAACACCCTAAACACACACTCCCCTTCTTCCGTCCACCCTAAACACACTCCCCTTCTTCCCTCCATCCTAAACACACACTCCTCTTCTTCCCTCCACCCTAAACACACACTCACCTTCTTACCAACACCCTAATTACACACTCCCCTTCTTCCCTCCACCTGAAGATACACGCCCTTCTTCCCTCCACTTAAACGCACATTCCCCTTCTTCCCTCCACCCTAAACACACACTCCCCTTCTTCCCTCCACCCAAAACACACACCCCTTCTTCCCTCCACCTAAACACACAGTCCCCTTCTTCCCTCCACCCTAAACACACACTCCCCTTCTACCCTCCACCCTAAACACACACTCCCCTTCTTCCCTCCACCCGAAACACACTCCCCTTCTTCGCTCCACCCTAAACACACTCCGCCTAAACACAAAGTCCCCTTCTTCCCTCCAGAATAAACACACACTCCCCTTCTTCCCTCCTCCTAAACACACACTCCATTTCTTCCCTCCACCTTAACACACACTCCCCTTCTTTCCTCCACCCTAAACACACACTCCCCTTCTTCCCTCCACCTAAACAAACACTCCCGTTCTTCCCTCTACCTTAAACACACACTCCCCTTCTTCTCTCCACCGTAAACACACACTCCCCTTCTTCCCTCCACCCTAAACACACAATCCCGTTTTTCCATCCACCCTAACCAAACACTCTCCTTCTTCCCTCCACCTTAAACACACACTCCCCTTCTTCCCTCCACCCGAAACACACTCCCCTTCTTCGTTCTACCCTAAACAGACACTCCCCTTCTTCGCTCCACCCTATCACACACCCCTTCTTTGCTCCACCCTAAACACACACACCCGTCTTCCCTCCACCTAAACACAAACTCCCCTACTTTCCTCCACCCTAAACACAAACTGCCCTTCTTATTTCAACCTAAACACACAGACCCCTTCTTCCCTCACCCTAAACACACACTCCCCTTTATCCCACCACCCTAAACACTCCCCTTCTTCCCTCCTCCCTAAACACACACTCCCCTTCTTCCCTCCTCCCTAAACACACACTCCCCTTCTTCCCTCCACCCTAAACACACGCCCCCTCTTCACTCCACCCAGAACACACTCCCCTTCTTCACTCGACGCTAAATACACACTCCCCTTCTTCCCTCCACCCTACACACACACTCCCCTCTTCCCTCCACCTAAACATACCCCCTTCTTCCCTCCACCATAAACACACTCCCTTTCTTCCCTCCACCCTAATCACACACTCCCCTTCTTCCCTCCACCTGAAGATACACCCCCGTCTTCCCTCCACCGAAACACACACACCCCTTCTTCCCTCCAACTGAAACACACACACCCCTTCTTCACTCCACACTAAACACACACTCCCCTACTTCTCTCCACCCTAAACACACATTCCCCATCTTCCCTCCACCGAAACACACACTCCCCTTCTTCCCTCCACCTAAACACAGACTCCCCTTCTTCCCTCCACCTAAACATACACGCCTTCTTCCCTCCACCCTAAACAGACATTGCGCTTGTTCCCTCCTTGTGAACACACAGTCCCCTTCTTCCCTCCTCCTAAAGACACAAACCCCTTCTTCCTCCACCCTAAACACACACTCCCCTTCTTCCCTCCACACTAAACACACTCCCCATATTCTCTCCACACTAACACACACTCCCCTTCTTCCCTCCACCCTAAACACACACTCCCCTTCTTCCCTCCACACTAAAACACACCCCCTTCTTCCCTCCACTCTAAACACACTCCCCATTTTCCCTCCACACTAACACACACTCCGCTTCTACCCTCCACCCTAAACACACACTCCCCTTCTTCCCCTCCACCTAAACACACACTCCCCTTCTTTGCTCCACCCTAAGCACACACTCCCCTTCTTCCCTCAAGCTAAACACACACCCTGTTCTTCCCTCCACCTTAAACACACACTCCCCTTCTTCCCTCCACCTAAACACACACTCCCCTTCTTTCCTCCACCCTAAGCACACACTGTCTTTCTTCCCTCAACCTAAACACTCACTCCCGTTCTTCCCTCCACCTTAAACACACACTCCCCTTCTTCCCTCCACCCTAAACACACAATCCCGTTTTTCCATCCACCCTAAACAAACACTCACCTTCTTCCCTCCACCTTAAACACACACACCCCTTCTTCCCTCCACCCTAAACACACTCCCCTTCTTCGTTCCACTCTAAACAGACACTCCCCTTCTTCGCTCCACCCTATCACACACCCCTTCTTCGTTCCACCCTAAACACACACACACGTCTTCCCTCCACCTAAACACACACTCCCCTACTTCCCTCCACCCTAAACACAAACTGCCCTTCTTCTTTCCACCTAAACACACAGACCCCTTCTTCCCTCACCCTAAACACACACTCCCCTTCTTCCCTCCTCCCTAAACACACACTCCCCTTCTTCCCTCCACCCTAAACACACGCCCCCTCTTCACTCCACCCAGAACACACTCCCCTTCTTCACTCGACGCTAAATACACACTCCCCTTCTTCCCTCCACCCTACACACACACTCCCCTCTTCCCTCCACCTAAACATACACCCCTTCTTCCCTCCACTTAAACACACACTCCCCTTCTTCACTTACACCCTGAACACACACACCCGTTCTTCCCGCCACCCAAAACACACACTCCCCTTCTTCCCTCCTCCTAAACACAAACTCCCCTTCTTCCCTCCACCCTAAACTCACACTCCCCTTCTTCCCTCCACCTGAATACACACTCCCCTTCTTCCCTCCACCTGAACACACACACCCCTTCTTCCCTCCACCCAAAACACACTCCCCATCTTCCCTCTACCCTAAACACATTCCCTTCTTCCCTCGACCGTAAACACACACTCTCCATCTTCCCTGCACCAAAACACACACACCACTTCATCCCTCCACCCTAAACACACACCCCTTCTTCCCTCCATCCTAAACACACACTCCCCTTCTTCCCTCCACCCTAATCACACACTCCCCTTCTTCCCTCCACAATAAACAGACACTCCCCTTCTTCCCTCCACATAAAGATACACTCCCCTTATTCCCTCCAGCTAAACACACACATCCCTTCTTTGCTCCACCCGAAACACACACTCCGCTTCTTCCCTCCACTCTAAACACACTCCCCTTCTTCCCTCCACCTAAACACAGACTCCCCTTCTTCCCTCCACCCTAAACACACACTCCCATTCTTCACTCCACCCTAAACACACACTCCCCTTCTTCCCACCACCCTAGACACATACACCCATCTTCCCTCCACCTAAACACACACTCCCCTTCTTCACCCACACCCTGAAAACACACTCCCCTTCTTCCCGCCACCCTAAAAACACACTCCCCTTCTTCCTCCTCCTAAACACAAACTCCCCTTCTTCCCTCCACCGTAAACAAACACTCCACTTCTTCGCTCCACCCTAAACACACTCACCTTCTTCCTCTAACCTAAACACACTCCACTTCTTCCCTCCACCGAAACACACTCCCCTTCTTCCCTCCACCTAAACACAGACTCCCCTTCTTCCCTCTACCCTAAAGACACTCCCCATTTTCCCTCCACACTAACACACACTCCCCTTCTTCCCTCCTCCTAAACACACACTCCCCTTCTTCCCTCCTCCTAAACACAAACTCCCCTTCTTCCCTCCACCGTAAACAAACACTCCACTTCTTCGCTCCACCCTAAACACACTCACCTTCTTCCCTCTAACCTAAACACACTCCACTTCTTCCCTCCACCGAAACACACTCCCCTTCTTCCCTCCACCTAAACACAGACTCCCCTTCTTCCCTCTACCCTAAAGACACTCCCCATTTTCCCTCCACACTAACACACACTCCCCTTCTTCCCTCCACCATAAAGAAAACACACTCCCCTTCTTCCCTCCACCGTAAACAAACACTCCCTTACTTCGCTCCACCCTAAACACACTCCACTTCTTCCCTCCACCGAAACACACACTCCCCTTCTTCCCTCCACTCTAAACACACACACCCCTTCTTCCCTCCAACTGAAACACACACTCCCCTTCTTCACTCCACCCTAAACACATACTCCCCTTCTTCCCTCCACGCTAAACAGACATTGCGCTTCTTTCCTCCACCGAAATACACACTCCCCTTCTTCCTTCCATCCTAAGCACAACCCCATCTTTGCTCCATCCTAAACACACACTCCCCTTCTTCTCTCCACCCTAAACAAACACTCACCTTCTTCCCTCTACCCTAATCACACACTCCCCCTTCTTCCCTCCACCTGAAGATACACCCCCTTACTCCCTCCACCCTAAACACACACTCCCCTTCTTCTCTCCACCCTAAACACACACACCCCTTCTGCCCTCCACCCGAAACACACACTCCCCTTCTTCCCTCCACCCGAAACACACTCCCCTTCTTCGCTCCACCCGAAACACACACCGCTTCTTCCCTCCACCCTAAACACAAAGTCCCCTTCTTCCCTCCACAATAAACACACACTCCCCTTCTTCCCTCCTCCTAAACACACACTCCCCTTCTTCCCTCCACCTTAAACACACACTCCCCTTCTTCCCTCCACCGTAAACACACACTCCCCTTCTTCCCTCCACCCTAAACACACACTCACCTTCTACCCTCCACCCTGAACACACAATCCCCTGCTTCCCTCCACCCGAAACACTCTCACCTTCTTCGCTGCACCCTAAACACACTCTGCTTCTTCCCTCCACCCTAAACACAAGTCCCCTTCTTCCCTCCACAATAAACACACACTCCCCTTCTTCCCTCCACCTAAACACACACTCCCCTTCTTTACTCCACCCTAAACACACACTCCCCTTCTTCCCTCCACCCTAAACACACAATCCCATTTTTCCATCCACCCTAAACAAACACTCTCCTTCTTCCCTCCACCTTAAACACACACTCCCCTTCTTCCCTCCAACCTAAACACACTCCCCTTCTTCCCTCCACCCTAACAGACACCCCTTCTTCACTCCAACCCAAACACACACTCCCCTTATTCCCTCCACCCTAAACACACTCTCCCATTCTTCCCTGCACTTCAAATACACACTCCCCTTCGTCGCTCCACCCTAAACACACACTCCCCTTCTTCCCTCCACCCTAAAAACACACTCCCCTTCTTCCCTCCACCCTAAACATACACTCCCCTTCTTCCCTCTACGCTAATCACACACTCCCCTTCTACCCTCCACCTAAACACATACTCCCCTTCTTCGCTCCACCCTATCACACTCCCCTTCTTCTCTCCACCCTAAACACACTTTCCCCTTCTTCCCTCCACCCTAAACACACACTCCCCTTCTTCAGTCCACCTTAAACACACACTCCCCTTCTTCCCTCCACCCTAAACACACTCCCCTTGTTCGTTCCACCCTAAACAGACACACCCCCTTCTTCCCTCCACACTAAACACACTCCCCATTTTCCCTCCACACTAACACACACTCCCCTTCTTCCTTCCACCATAAACACACACTCCCCTTCTTCCCTCCACCTAAATAAACACTCCCCTTCTTCCCTCCGCCCTAAACACAAACTCCCCTTCTTCTCTCCACCCTGAACACACACTCCCCTTCTTCCCTCCTCCTAAACACACACACCCCTTCTTCCCTCCACCCTAAACGCACCCTCCTTTTCTTCCCTCCACCATAAACACGCTCCCTTCTTCCCTGCAAATAAACACACAAGCCCCTTCTTCCCTCCACCCTAAACACAAACTCCCATGCTTCCCTCCACCCGAAACACACTCCCCTTCTTCCCTCGACCCTAAACGCACACCCCTTCTTCCCTCCACCCTAAACACATACTCTCCTTCTTCCCTCCTCCATAAACACACACTCCCCTTCTTCCATCCGCCTAAATACACACTCCCATTCTTCCCACCACGCTAAACACACACTCCCCTTCTTCCCTCCACTCTAAACACACACTCCGCTTCTTCCCTCCACCATGAGCTCACTCCACTTCTTCCGTCCACCGTAAACAGACACTCCCCTTCTTCCCTCCTCGTAAACTCACACTCCTCTTCTTCCGTCCACCCTAAATACACTCCCTTTCTTCCCACCACCCAAAACACACACCCCTTCTTCCCTCCACCTAAACACACAGTCCCCTTCTTCCCTCCACCCTAAACACACACTCCCCTTCTACCCTCCACCCTAAACACACACTCCCCTTCTTCCCTCCACCCGAAACACACTGCCCTTCTTCGCTCCACCCTAAACACATTCCGCTTCTTCCCTCCACCCTAAACACAAAGTCCCGTTCTTCCCTCCACAATAAACACACACTCCCCTTCTTCCCTCCTCCTAAACACACACTCCCCTTGTTCCCTCCACCTAAACACACACTCCCCTTCTTTCCTCCACCCTAAACACACACTCCCCTTCTTCCCTCCACCTAAACAAACACTCCCGTTCTTCCCTCTACCTTAAACACACACTCCCCTTCTTCCCTCCACCCTAAACACACAATCTCGTTTTTCCATCCGCCCTAAACAAACACTCTCCTTCTTCCCTCCACCTTAAACAAACACTCCCGTTCTTCCCTCTACCTTAAACACACACTCCCCTTCTTCCCTCCACCCTAAACACACTCCCCTTCTTCGTTCCACCCTAAACAGACACTCCCCTTCTTTGCTCCACCCTATCACACACCCCTTCTTCGCTCCACCCTAAACACACGCCCCTTCTTCACTCCACCTTAAACTCACACTCCCCTTCTTCCCTCCACCCGTAAACACACACTCTCCTTCTTCCCTCCACCCTAAACACACACTCCCCTTCTTCATCCACCTAAACACGCACTCCCCTTGTTCCGTCCACCCTAAACACACACTCCCCTCCTTCTCTCCACCCTAAACACACACTCCGTTCTTCCCTCCACACTAAACACACACTCCCCTTCTTCCCTCCACCTAAACACACACTCCCCTTCTTTCGTCCACCCTAAACACACACTCCCCTTCTTCCCTCCACCTAAACACACACTCCCCCTTCTTCACTCCACCCTAAACACACACTCCCCTTCTTCCTCCACCCTAAACACACACTCCCCTTCTTCCCTTCACCCTAAACACACACTCCCTTTCTTCCCTCCACCCTAAACACACACTCCCCTTCTTCCCTCCACCCTAAACACACAATCCCGTTTTTCCATCCACCCTAAACAAACACTCTCCTTCTTCCCTCCACCCTAAACACACACTCCCCTTCTTCCCTCCACCCTAAACACACTCCCCTTCTTCGTTCCACCCTAAACAGACACTCCCCTTCTTCGCTCTACCCTAAACACACACACCCATCTTCCCTCCAACTAAACACACACTCCCCTACATCCATCGTCCTAAACACAAACTCCCCTTCTTCCCTCCACCCTAAACACACACTCCCCTTCTTCACCTACACCCTGAACACACACTCCCGTTCTTCCCGCCACCCTAAACACACACTCCCCTTCTTCCCTCCTCCTAAACACAAACTCCCCTTCTTCCCTCCACCGTAAACACACACTCCACTTCTTTGCTCCACCCTAAACACACTCACCTTCTTCCCTCTAACCTTAACACACTCCACTTCTTCCTCCACCGAAACACACTCCCCTTCTTCCTTCCACCTAAACACAGACTCCCCTTCTTCCCTCTACCCTAAAGACACTCCCCATTTTCCCAGTACACTAACACACACTCCCCTTCTTCCCTCCACCAGAAAGAAAACACACTCCCCTTCTTCCCTCCACCATAAACACACACTCTGCTTCTTCCCTCCACCTAAATACACACGCCCCTTCTTCCCTCCATCCTAAACACAGACTCCCCTTCTTCTCTCCACCCTATAGACACACTCCCCTTCTTCCCTCCACCTAAATACGCACACCCCTTCTTCCCTCCACCTAAATACACACTCCCATTCTTCACTCCACCCTAAACACACACTCCCCTTCTTCGCTCCTCACTAAACACACACTCCCCTTTTTCCATCCTCCCTAAACACACACTCCCCTTTTTCCCTCCACCATAAACACAAAATCCCCTTCTTCCATCCACCTAAATACACACTCCCCTTCTTCCCTCCACCCTAAATACACACCCTTCTTCCCTCCACCCCAAACACACACTCCTCTTCTTCCCTCCACCATGAACACACTCCCCTTCTTCCCTCTACCATAAAAACACACTTCCCTTCTTCCCTCCTCCTAAACACACACTCCCCTTCTTCCCTCCTCCTAAACACAAACTCCCCTTCTTCCCTCCACCGTAAACAAACACTCCACTTCTTCGCTCCACCCTAAACACACTCACCTTCTTCCCTCTAACCTAAACACACTCCACTTCTTCCCTCCACCGAAACACACTCCCCTTCTTCCCTCCACCTAAACACAGACTCCCCTTCTTCCCTCTACCCTAAAGACACTCCCCATTTTCCCTCCACACTAACACACACTCCCCTTCTTCCCTCCACCATAAAGAAAACACACTCCCCTTCTTCCCTCCACCGTAAACAAACACTCCCTTACTTCGCTCCACCCTAAACACACTCCACTTCTTCCCTCCACCGAAACACACACTCCCCTTCTTCCCTCCACTCTAAAGACACACTCCCCTTCTTCCCTACACCCAGAACACACACTCCCCTTCTTCCCTCCACCTAAACATACTCCCCTTCTTCCCTCCACGCTAAACAGACATTGCGCTTCTTTCCTCCTTCTGAACACACAGTCCCCTTCTTCCCTCCACCGAAACACAC